>NW_024881628.1:867500-990000 GCF_019059575.1 Amphibalanus amphitrite
TATCACGCTTCAGTTCTTGAGCATTTGCCACCTTTTTCTTGAAAGGACGCGAAAATAGATGATAAAATTGGCTGTACAATGTACAATTTATTTGTACCGCACCACTCTAATAAACCATAGAAATGGCTGTAGCACACGTGATTCTGATGCCGAAACTAATTCCGAAGCTCACAATTCCTGAAGCTATCGCAGTAAATATCTATCAAGTATCAACAAGTCACCACCCATCAAGCTACCGTTATAACAAGGGTTGGATGCCTATACAATTCACACTCACATCCAATTCATCAAAGATAATTGATTGCATAATACGCAAACAGCTTAGTTGATAAAGTGAGCATTTCACGACACAGACATCAATCAAAGCCGTAATTGGCATTTCCTTTTGAGCAGAACACTTCCAAATTCACTGCTTGACAAAAACAAAACGCAATCCCGACAAGTCAACATCACCAAGCCAGGTATTCTACGAAACGACACGCTACATAAGCGGTACATCATTGTCTATGTGATACACAACTTTCTCTGCAGCATGCAGATGATGCACGGTGCATTATCATGCAGTACATCAGTTTTCACCTTCTTGTCTTATGTATCAATCTATTGAACTACAATTGCCACTCTCACATCACAAACAGTTCTGTTTCAGTCGACTTCCACTGCTGGGTTATCGAGGCCAACGTCTGCTGTACCGTTGGTCTCCAGCTCAATAGTTTTATCACTCTTGCCCTATGAAATACACCAAATAATTGTCAATAGGAGTATTGTGCCATTTTTGGCCTAGACAAGACGTTGACAGGATCCTTTTTGATCGCATCTATTGCTTACGACGGATATGAAATATTATGACTGTAAATAAGTGTAATTCAACATTGGATTAAACGTGCGATTGTAATAAACCAACAACATGCTCACATTTACTTAATCAATGAAATATACATAGACATTGATATGGCAACTAAAGCTTATGAAAAAAATGAGAGAAGTTCAGGACAACAAAAAGTTCGATCGTTTCAAGCAACTCAAACAAGTCATGCCGTCTGGGCGCCGCCATGCCGCCTCCACCCGTTAGTTTTGTCATAACTGAAAGGAACTGATATTTATATAGTGCTGTCTAAGCAAAAAGCTGCTGATAGCACTGCAAGCGACGTTTTCATCTTTTTTCTAACTGTCTCTGTTGATAGACCAGAGAAAGAAGCCATGGTTTTCACTAAAAGCCCAACAACCTAGAAATCATCCAGAGTTAACTTACCCATTTTACATTAACAGTATCCCCGTTGCACAAGTTTGCCCACATCGAACACGAGGTCGACAAAAAGCATGCGATAAGCTGTGCTCACTCGCTCGTTTAGTCATCTTCCACAATGGCGTATTGAGCAACGGGCATGACATCCGTGAAGTATTTCGCATTTTGCATGCACTATTAGCATCTTCTACCGCTTAGGTACGCTCCCCATGACCCATATCTTTCTTTGAATGCTTTTTGTAAACTATGTAAAGCACTTGCATGCTTTCGTGCCGGCACCTCACACACTCCATGCATTAGTTAGGTATCTCTCAGATCCCATGCTGTCCAAGCAGTGCCGTGTATTTACAGCCGTTGTCTGTGTCTCCGTTCAGATCCACGCTGACCGCGGGCCGTTTGACTACCTCCACCAATGGGAAGGTGGACGGAGTGGTGGGCAGGTGGGCGAACGCCGAGTCCAGGTCCTCGGCCTTTGGCGACTCCTGCCGCCCACCGAACACAGACAGTGAAACGGGGAGTGATCGCACGGTGGTGAACTAAAGGGTGTGATCGACTTTACTTGTGGAAGACGGTCGACAAAGAAATATTTAACATTCATTGAACATTAACCACCACCTGTATGGCGTAACCATCACCATGATGACTTGAACAATCGCCTGCATAGCATAGCATATATCACCACATTAGTGACCTACACCACCACCACCACCACCACTGTGACGTAGACCACCACCATCATGACATGAAACATCATTATTTGACAGTAATGCGTGGTAATACGAATGAAATCACAACCACCGTAACATAACCATCACCGCATACTCACTATCAAGCACATTGAATCACTTACGTAATTGATGCCGACATCGAAGTTGAGGAAATTCCTCCAGCGCTGCGGCAGGAACTTGAACTTGTCACCGAGCGGGATGATGAGGCGAGGGTCGAGCCGACGAGGGTCCTGCGCTCCCGTGGCGAGGCTAACCAGCATGCCCACCACCACCACCACGGTAGAGGCTACCGTCGAGTACCACATGTACGACATGTAGTACGGCCCGGCAGCGTGTTCCCTGCGCGAAGCAAGGGCAGTGATAAAATAAACGATGGGGCAATCAAGAACCAAGCACAACACATATTTCACTTAAATTTATTGACGATGCTAATAACAATTTTAAGCTTCTTTTTACAAAGCCTCCAGCCCGGAAACAAGCGTCATAATAACCACTGAAGGATGGTATACACGAAAGCGTTGACATGTATTGTAAATGAAAGTGTAAAGGTTGAAGTCCCTTATGATAACCCAGTTGAGCCGACCTCAGCGCCCAGTCGAGTCCCCACTCACAGCTCCGGCTCCTCTGTGGTCGTCAGGCCCGGCACCGGCGTGGTCCCCAGGCCCAGCACGTCCTCCTCAGTGCTGTTATACCGCGGACAGCCGTCGATGGAGGTGGGCAGCTTCGGGATGTGGATCCTGCCGAACGCCTTCTCCACCTGGAACCCGACTCCTATCCAGAAGATGACGAACAGCCCGGAGAAGACTCCCGACATGGCGCCCTGAGGGAGACACAGAGTGAGACAGGAGAATAAAGATAGCTAATTTATAGTTGTCAACAAGAACATTTCTTAAAATGTTGGTGCTTGTAAATATGTGTATAAGAGTGTGAGATATCATGTATGCAAGTTAGAAGGTTAATTAATTTATCAGCTTCATTAGCTTCAGACAGAAAAGACCATAGAATTTTGGAAAATATGCAGTCCTGCAGTGTAGCTTGACAAAAACATGATTGCTTCCGTGATCAATGGCCGCTTATCATTAGGGAGACGTTTTCAAGCTGTGATACCCAAGCATGTGACAATTATGACGGCATTTATGTAGTCTGATACGTACCGACGAGGATTATATTCAGAGATACAGCACATTCTACGTAGTACGTAAGCACTTTTTATGTCAGCGCTTGACGTTCACGATCATAAAACAGGAGGCGTAAATACATGATGCATATATTTTAATTACTTTGAGTCTCACCTTATAATTAGCCCAGGGGAAGAACATTCCAAGGGTGAAAAGTCCGAGAAGAGGACCTCCCACCATTCCGTATAGACTGAGCGCTGCCTGTAATGAAACAAGCGGACCAATGCCGGGTCATGACGCAGCTACCTATTTCCCCGCTCATAGATGGCGCTAGTAATAGACGCCTGAAGGTATGCTGTGCCGCATGGCTTGAGGCTAACGTTAGATCGCTGGAGACTGGGGCGAGTGACTGACACTGGTGAAGGGCTATGTTGACACGCATTTCAGACCTCTAACCATAACTCTGAAGTATGATCCATTTGTCTTGTTTGTAGGAATGCAAGTCCATTTGTCTCATATTTATTACATGTCATCGTCGAAAGTCAACGAGATATTAAAAAATAAAAACATAAATGATTTGGTAAGTACCTATAGGCAAACAAATACCTATATATAATTTGAACATGGCTTACCTGTAGAATGTCTCCAAGCTGTTCGGCTACGAAGACCAGGACGAATCCCAGAATTCCTGTCGACAAACGAATATTTTCACTTTAGAAAGCGCAATATTCGATGACCACTGAACATTTTGCTTCGGCCAGTTGTATGTTCATGACGAATGTAACGTTTGATAAACCACCGCCTTTGTCAGAAGCAAAATAAGTTGTTGCGGAAACTACTATTTAACCTCTACTGAGCTCAAAGTCAACTTAAGAGACCGCCCATTTTATTCACACAGCTCGCTTAGTGTCACAGCCACCTGGGGCATTCCACGATAGATCGGCCAAAGCAGTACACCCTCATATTTTATTTTTTGCTTAAAATTGGTCTAATGGGTTGTTATGGGCGGGGAAGCCAGCTGTGCCAAGGATTTTTTTCTTCGAATAACGGTTTCCGAGATATAGCCTCAGGCAATTCCTGGAGGTCACGCCGCAACCCTATGTTTCGCGGCTTATAACTCAGAAACTATTGGTTTTCTATGGTAAAAACTTTATATGGTTCAACTCGCAATAAACCAGCAAACGTTTTGGCTATCTCGGATTTTCGATTTTTGAAAATTTTGATCACGTGACATCTTGATCTTTTTTTCCGAAGAGTGACCTTGATATTTTCCCAACTGAAAGTCGCAATTTTGTCTGATGACGATTAAAGCCTTATCAATTGTCATTCATATGCTACAATAAAAAAGTGGCTTTCGGCCTGCATTGACCTGAGATCAGGTCATTCTTTGACCTATCCTTTATAAGTCAATGGCAGAAATATCGGCTGCCACCGAAACGCATCTGACCGGTTCAAATACTTTTGAATCATGTTGAGTTAGGCTATTACTGATGGCACTGGTGCAGCTTTGTATCAGTGACCCGCTGAAAGGTTATCCGAGGTCACGCGTTGAACACACAAGAATTTTCCGTTTTTGGCTGTACCTTTTGATCTAATAATAGGCATCAATCCGTTTGCTTTCGCCTAGCGCCAGTTCGTTTTGAATTTCGATACCGATGACCTGAGGTCAGGTCAATTTCTTGACCACCCCATTATAAGTCAATAGGGGAAAAATCAGCTCCCTTATTTTTACACTAAAATGCGTCGGAATTGCCTAATATACCATGAGTGACTCCATATGCGACTAACTCTGACTACCTTGAGACCTTTTTTGCTCTTGGTCAACTGTGACGTTGCTCGTGGGTCATGTGACGTCATTAAAGGTCACCAAATGTTTTTTTGCTAATAACTCCTTACAGGTTTGAGATACAGCCGCGCGGATAGGCTCATTGTGTTCAGCTCGTCAAGGCCCATCGAATGATATATATGATGACCTTAAGGTCACGTGACCTAAGGTCAACTTTTGACCTTGACCTCTCGAGGTCAACATACACATGTTTCGATGCGGATCGACGAGAGGATCACGATGGTGCTATTAGTTTGTTCCTAGCTGGAATACTTCGAAAGTTATTCGAGAAAAACTTCATATATATGTAGTGCCGCCATTTAGACTTTCTTTTTACCCCTGTGACGTCATCTTTGACCTGACCTGAAAATGACCAAAGTAAAAATTGTAGACCTTATCCATGTGTACCCTGTGCTGTTTACCGCTTGTCGCTATCTTGCTTTGTTCTCGAGATCTCGCTGTTGCTCCCGCTCGTAATAATGGGAAGGTCATAAAAATGACCTGACCTGAGGTCAACGCAGGCCGAAAGCCACTTTTTTATTATCGCATATGAATGACAATTGATAAGGCTTTAATTGTCATCAGACAAATTTGCGACTTTCAGTTGGGAAAATATCAAGGTCACTCTTCGAAAAAAAGGTCAAGATGTCACGTGATCAAAATTTTCAAAAATCGAAAATCCGAGATAGCCAAAACGTTTGTTGGTTGATCGCGAGTTGAACCATATCAAGTTTTTACCATTGAAAACCAATAGTTTCTGAGTTATAAACCGCCAAACATAGGGTTGCAGCGAGACCTCCAGGAACTGCCCGAGGCTATATCTCGGAAACCGTTGTTCGAAGAAAAAAATCCTTGCCACAGCTGGGTTCCCCGCCCATCACAACCCATTAGACCAATTTTAAGCAAAAAATAAAAAAATGCGGGCATAAATTTTAAGTTTTTTTGGTCGATCTATCGTGGAATGCCCCACCTTGCAGTCTCAATAGTACAGTAAACGTTTCTGAGCTGGGCACAACTCGGGTCACAAACGTACCGAAGACGACGGCCAGAACCTGGGTGATGAGTGCCTGCCGCTCGTGTGAGAGGGGCTCCTTCCTGTTGGGGATGATGAAGTCCTCCAGAGTGATGGCTGCCAGTGAGTTGATTCCCGAGCTCACAGTGCTGGCAATGTGGAGCAGAAGCTGTTAGGTCATCTTTGGTGGCGCGTTCAGGTCCCGGATTGATGATATACTCTACAAACGGATAGACGTACTTATTGGAGCTAAGTGGCTGTAGAGTGCAAGTTTGCTTTCAAAGCTCATAATCGCACCTAAAAACGATTAGCATGTCATTTTAAAATACAGGAAACAGCGTATCCAACTCTTCGCCACCTACAGTGACACGTTCCCACCCCTTGCCACCATCAGCGCCACGTAGACAACCACCTCCCCTCATCTTGATCTACCCACCTGAGGGCGCCGCTGAATATTCCGGCCACAAACAGTCCCGGTACGCCGGGGATCTCTCCCATCGTGTCCATCACAAACAGCGGAAACAGCTGGTCGGAGGTCGACACGGAGCCAGAAGTGAGAGGGTCACACGTGCGGTACTTGGCGTAAATCACCAGCCCGGCGTAACTGCAGACGATCAGCAGGAACAGCAGGCCGAGCAGGTTGATCCAGATGGCGCTGCGAGCGCACGGTAGGAGGTCAGCTCAGGCAGACACGGGTGGATGATAGACGGCATCTCTGCGAGTCGCAGTGTTTACATCTGTCGGCTCTGTATACATTATCATATCAGCTGTTTGGGATACTTTGAAGCAGGATAGCTGTTTTTAAAGTAGAGGTTTGTGTTCATTCAATACGCTGCCCTCCCTTTCATCTCAATAGCCTCAATACATCACCGAGGGGCTTACTTGGAGAGCAGTATTGACAAGCGCTTAACCAGGCTTAGAACGACTGTTATTGGAACCCAATACAATAAAAGATAACTGGGACGAGGTAAAAAGTAGCCGAGGTGTAAGGCCGCAGGGGCCGTGCGTCCCTCCCACTCCTCTCTTACTCACTGCGCTGCCTTTCGCTTGGTGGGCACGCAGAGGTAGCGCTGCACCTGAGCCTGGTTCACACCGTAGATGGTGATCCAGGTAAAGTAGCCTCCCACGACCAGCGTCCACACCGTGTGACGCACCCCCGGGCTGGGGTCAAAGCTGCAAACACAAACTGAGGTCAGTGGTTTATGACGGCAATAAGAGAGCATTTTAGCTGTTTGCCTGAAGTGACAGCAATGTCATACAGTTACAAGGTGTTAGAGAGTGACATTGATAGATACATTAAAATCACATTTTTAAGATACGATATAGCGATAAACTGCTACATGTTATTGTCTCGCCTCAACAAATGACTTGGGTCCTCAAAGTTATCTCGTTCCTCTCTTGCATACTAAGCACCAGTAAAACGCCTTTTGGGCGAAGAACGAGCGAGCGAGATAGTGAGCCCTGCACGTGCGGAAGGGCGAGAGGGTGCTTCCAACGGGCTTGCGCAAAGCACCCTTCTAACTGGTCGCTAGCGGTGTGCCAAATTTGAGCGCAATCGGCCCAGCCGTTCCTGAGATCTGGAAGCGGCATTCTGCACGTGCGCACGTGCAAACGGGGTCCAAAATGACTTTTGCACGGCATCCTACTAACTGGTCCCCAACCGTGTACCAAATTTGAGCGCAATCGGCCCAGCCGTTCTCGAGATCTGGAAACGCCCCCTGCACGTGCGCACGTGCAGTTGCACCCTAACCGCAACACATGGGAATGCATTGCCTGGTGGGTGCCTATACCTGTATGCCAAGTTTCAGCGAAATCGCCCCAGTAATTACCGAGTTACTGAAATGGGAACAAATTTGGCACCTCTTATTGTTGTATTTTGCACGTGCACTGGGGGTGACCCACATGCATCAAGAGTATCCTATTTTGGGTAGAAGGGATGCTGCTACCCAACAAAAATTACCGCAAGTCAATCGCCCAAGCGGCTGCTGAGATATGAGCCTCTCAAAATCACTACTTTTGCAAAACAGCTTGAACACCCTTGACTTTTCACGTGGCACGTGCCACGACGGTCACTGAGATGTATCAAAAGTAGTCAATTACGGGGTAGAAGGGATGGGGCTACCCAACAAAGAAGACCGCAGGCCAATCGGTCCAGCGGTTGCTGAGATATAAGCCTCTCAAAAGCGTTACAGGCCGGGCCGGGCCGGGCCGGGCCGCTCATACTGAGATTTTTCCGTTATATTGAAAAGACTCACTTCGCTCGCTGCGCTCGCTCGCTCGTAATAATAATTAGCGTCAATGAAAGCCTTACCTAGGTCAACCCTGCTATCCCGTCCCGCTCTGCTGTCACAAAGTGAGTCACGTATGCGTTTGCGTTGACGAGAGTGTCACTGGAAGCTCGTTGAAAAGTAACCGGCTCTCATTCAGCTGGTTAACGCACTCTGTCGTGGCTAAATTTGGACTTCCGTCGTGCAGGCCTCACTTCAACGAGCATTGGATAGGTTGGATAGGCTTTGGGCGAGCCTCGAGCCTTTATCATATGCACTAGTAAAACTCAATGATAGTGTTTGTTAGACGTTACCCGATTCTTACCAGTTGCGTTTCGTACTAAAATTTAGATAAGGACTTCATGCATGGATGTATCGTGCATTCTTCAGGCTTAACCCGCGCCCCAGTGGCGGTCTCAGCCAACTTCGCCCTAGTGGGGGGGGGGGGGGGCATATGTTACCACCCACCTCTAACTCAAAAACTAAGAGGGATAGAAAGACGCGGTAAAAAGCAGTCGATAGCTCTCGATGCGTACGTGTGAAAGTATTTCTGTCATTTTTCGTCTTAGAGCAATATTGGGGTCACCAGAGGTCATCAAAGGTCAAAATTTGCGAATTGTCATTATATTTTTCAGAAAGCATGCCATTATCTCAGGAACTATGATAGCTAGAAAAACGCATGGAAAAGCAATCGATAGGTTTTGAACTCTTCTTTTGATAAGGTAATCATCAAAAATGACCTCAGGTCAACGGTTTAGCCTCCAGAGGGAAAAAACTCCAAAAATAGCTGTTTTTACGAAAACTGTTTTTCGATAATAACTTTTGACTATAAAAAGCTAGGACATTTCTATTGCCAGAATCGTGTTCCTCTCGCCGAGACGCGTCGAATGAACTATAATTTGACCTTGAAAGGTCAACTTCAAAATTTGACCTCAGGTCAAGGTCATGACCTGACCGGAAAAGGTCATGTTGCATATCAATCGATGCGTCTCGGCAAGACAAACACAATGAGGCCAACCCCAGCGTTCTATCTTTTTCCAATCCAGAGTTATTGGCAAAAAACTGTTTGTAGCCTCAAATGACCTCGGATGACCTCTCTAGAGGCTATCAGCAAAAAAGACACCTTGGTCGTCACTGGTGGTCCAAATCATTGTGATTCTGAAATATTTGGACTGTTCCTATGCGTACACACGGATCTGGAGGCATTTTCGTTTTTCTCCATTGACTTATAATGGAAGGTCACGCCACTGACCTGACCTTAGGTCACGCATATAAAAAATCCGAGATATACAAATTGTAGGCACCCATAACATCATGCAATCCACCAAGTTTCAAACCTTTCTGACAAACACTGCAGGCTAGACATGATTGCAAACTTTTTTTAGGCTTGTTCAGTTAACTTGACCTGGTGACCTGACCTGACATGACCTGGGGTCAAAAATTTCACACATTGTCCAAAATTGATGTACCAAAAGCTACCCCAAGTGGCGCGACGCTACGCGCCGCGGTTTTTTATCCACACGCAAAAAACGCGACAGGGTGGTAACATATGCCCCCCCCCCCCCACTGGGGCGAAGGTTAAGGTAATTAGATAAATACCGGTTGTACATAGAATCCTCTTTGCATTTTTAATTGCTATAAAAGGCGTTGCTGAAACCATCCATGTGGGCGATAGCATGGTGAGCTTATTTAACATACCTAATCTCACTATGAATGCAGTAAACACAGCTTACTTGAGGAACTCGAGACGTCCGCCCTCGTCGGCTGCGTGCCAGACGCTGCCGAACCCTCCGACGTCGAGCGAGCCCTTGATGATGATGGCCAGCATGGCGCCGAACATGATGATCATCTGGATGGTATCGGTCCAGAGCACTGCCTTCATCCCGCCCTGGACAGAGGCAAAGGGAGGAGAAGGTCATGTCGCGCTTTTTGGGTGACCTATTTGGTTTGATAATTTGGTTTTATGAGGCCTGTTTGCTTTCAAATTTAGCTAGCTGTTTAAGATTATGCTATTGCACAATGGAATATTTTCAATTATCTATGACATAAGGCTTGGTTTTATTGCCAGAGAACATAATAAAATCATGCATTATGGTGGCTCACCAGCGCCGTGTAGAAAATGCAGACGAAGAAGATGAGACATACGGAGAGGTAGACGCTCACTCCCGTCACTGCAGATAGAAATCGAAATGGTACGAGCACGTCAACCACTCTAGTGACGAAATTACTTAAAGTGACGGATGGATGTAAGCTATCGGCATTGTTTTTTTATTGAATGTATTGTAAAACTATGAACTCAGCAGGTAAATGCTGTTTAAAGAATCTCATCATTCCAGAACACTATGCATTAAATAGTTTCATGCGAGAACTAGCAATAGGAATTTGCTGCATATTGCAATTATGAATGATTAACATACATTACTCCGGTTGCGAAACCGTGGGCAGGCAATACTAGCTAGCGCCATAAGCATATAACACTTTCATGACAAAGCATAGCTAAATAGCAGGGAGTGGCGCAAAAGCGGCACCGACGCAGTATGAGCCATGACGGGACATACTGAGAGGGAAGGGGTGCGGGAAACGACGTCAACACACAAAGGGCATTGCCCAATGCGCTGCTGCATTACCTTGTGCCAGGGCCAGCGATGGAGCGTACACAACGATTGCCATGTAAATACTCTGAGGAAAGACGCAGAATGTCGGTGAACCATGTCGACAGGGGAGTTGACATATAGCTGCATTGAAATTCAATGTTTGAAGTCCAGTGGTGATCCAAGCACCGAATTACGTAGTGCATAGCATAATTACGGCTATTGGCAGCTTACCATTTGTATGCAGAAGAGAATCGCACCCAGGGTTCTAACCATACGATGGAATCGTCTTTCGAGATACTGAAACAATGAGACAATATATTGTGTAATTGATAACTATGAAAATATCACGGCATCCCCAACCACAGGTCAAGGACATGGAAAGTACCATATTCTACTTGTTTTGGAGCTCATAGTAAATAGGATTTGTCATCATCTGCATCAATATACATATTTGTGTCATTTATCGCTTATGCAAAACAATAAATAAATGACATTCTGTGGGTAGATACTGACCTCATACACCGAGATCAGCTGGAGGTCAAAGAAGACAGGCATGTAGAGGTAGGCGGCGGCCGGCATCACCAGTAGGTAGGAGAAGCCGATGACGATGTACTGCGTGCCGTACTGGTACACCTCGGCCGGCGTGCCGAGCAGCGTGATGGCCGACATGAAACTGTGGACCAGTTACCGGGTGCCGTCAGCGACTGCGATAGGAGTTCACACTCTATTTGTTAGAGGTTGGTGACTCTAAAAGAAACGTCATGTTGAAACTTCATGTATAGAACGAAATATCTAAGTCACTGTTTCATATTGGTTTTACCAGACCTTTAGCGATCTCAACGAGACAAAACTCCCTACGGAGTGATTTTTGGGTTCACAGAGCCTGGTGAATGAGTGTTGTATACAGAAAAAGTGCAGCAATACAGTGGCTGGCAGTTTGTGATAAGGCTGAATCTGAACTCTATTCCAAACAGTCTGGATAAAAAGTAAACATGCGCTTTCTGGAGCCGGTTTTATTCCACATTTATTGCATTGCTGATCTGGCTTGCATTGTTGCTGTGCAGTCTGTCAATATTAGCCGTTTTCACGATGGCCATCTAGTACACATTTGGTGCAGAGTAGGTGCAGATTTGGTGCAGGTTAGGTCAAATTAGGTTCATTATGTTTCTTTAAAGTTGTCAGTTTGGGCTGCACAGATGCTTAAAGACCTTATTTTGAACATTATCGCACATTATTTTCGATTAAAACACTGAAATAAATTCATGCCATGAATAATACATGTGCTTAAAAAGATTTGGTGCAGATTTGGTCAAATTAGATGCATTCGCCAGATAGCCCGTCGTGAAAACGGCTAGCCTCGACGGTATGCGTCATATGGATTATGGATGTCCCTGCTAACTTAGAACTGCCCTGCAGCACTGTTGTGCGGAAATTCTCTGCGATGTCAGCAAACAAATGCCTCCTTCATGGAGCAAAGTCTTAGAAAACCGCTGTAACACACACAATAACACTCACAGAGACATGGGCTCTGTGTGGGATTGGCCGCTCTCCACCGTACACGGAACATACGCTGGGAATTTCAGACGCAGGTCAACAAAGTTTGCGCCAATGTAAATGTAGGGTAAATAGTTTGCCTGGTGCCCTGTCTAGTGCAACGTTAAGCGGCGCCAGACGCCCCCAACTGAACCTCCACTGCAAGCACCTCAGGGACTTTTGGTCCGGGGCAGGATTTTAAACGGATCTGCAGAGTTTATTTAACACCACACGCGAGTTTTTGTATAGCGATAAATGCGCATGAAAATGAAAGATGTAGCCAGGCTCCAGATGGCTACTTGTTTGAGCTGTTGCAAGGTTAATGACGCAATTGAGAGACCGACCGTCCACGGAAACTGTGTGTCGTAATTTTACAGAAGGCCAGAGAGGTAAGCGGTGGTTTGTTTAACCCTCGCCGGACCTATTGGTTTTCTACATACGCGCCGGCCGAGGGGGGGGGGGGCGGGTACAACCCCCCCCTCGCCGTTTCGCCCCTGATGGAGCTAGCGCGTCGCGAAAAAAAAACGAGCGTGTGCGCCGTTACGAGACGCAGAGATTGGTACCCGATTTTAAGGTCCTAGGTCAACCGGTGACCTCTGAGGTCAGGTCAAGTGCCCCAAGGTACGGTTCAGTTTTTGGTGAATAACTTCGCAAAAAACGGCCGCAGAACGCCGATTTTGGCAGCATCGTGTTCGCCTCGCTCAGGCGCGTCGAATGATATACTTTTTGTCCGGGTCAGGTCAAATTGGGGTGTTGACCTCAGGTCAAGGTCAGGTCAGCACCCCCAGGTCACGAAGTTGGTCGAAAGAGGTCATGTTGCATATCATTCGATTCGGCAGGTCTTCCTGAGTCCATTGGTGGCTTTCCCGACTCGCTAGCTCAATTTGATCAAGAGTTATTGACGAAAAACTAATATGACCTTGATGACGTCATAAATGACGTCACGCAAGGTCAACATTGCAAAAATGACGCATCTAACCTTGCAAGGAGTGCATCAAATCACGATTATGTGTGCTTGAGATAGTTGGAGATCGTTCCCGGCGCCAGAATAGCAGTTTTCATTTTTCCCCATTGACTTATAATGGTGAGGTCACGAAAATGACCTGACCTCATATGACCTTTAGGAAAAATCCGAGATATACAAGTTGTGAGACTTATAATGGATACTAGATACTGCAAGTTTCATTTCCCTGTGACATCTCCTCTGGCAGTGAGGGCGTTGCGAAGTTGCGACATCTGAAGACCGTGCAGAGGTTCACTTATGACGTCATAGGTCAGTGACCTGACCTGACCCAAAAATGCGGTTGGCGTCAAAAGATCCGGCTTGAATCAAAGATCAGGTATGCCAAGTTTCCGCTCTCTATCTCCAGCGTGTCCGGAGCTATCGCGAAAAAACCCTATGGGAGGGGGCGGCACCCGCCCCCCCTCGGCCGGCGAGGGTTAAAACAATGGTGATAACAAAGTTATGTCGCGCATGCTCAGCACGTCGTCTGGCAGATAGCAGTTGCGTCTGACGCGCAGATGCGTTTCTTGGAGTCGGTTTTACGCTTGACGCGCATTTTTCACTACGCCAAAGGAAATTCCAGTAACAGTGTGACAACGTCAAGACAACATTTTGCACATTGTTTAAGTCATTCAAAAGTTACTTTACCCCATCACCAACCACCAAGTCTCTGCTCCGCACTGGTATGTACCTGGCTATGAGTGACATGGCAGCGGGCAGCACGCCCATGTTCCGTCCTCCCAGCAGGTAGCCGGCGGCGTCCGTCATCTCATGGCGTTTGCACAGGCCGAAGTAGACGCCGATGGCCAGTGACAGCGCCAGCAGCATGCCGAACACGGCGTAGTCGAGCGCCGAGAACCGTGTGATCAGCTCCTCCACGTTGATACCCAGGTGCTCCGCCGAGCCGGCCGCCGCCGTGGGCGTCGCCATCTTGGAGACCTGTGAGAGTCAAAGACAGCCGAGAGCTGTGGTTAGTTATAGAGGTGCGGAAGTTAATGCTGGTGATGCAAAACTACAATGTCATTTTCTGCGCTAACAGTAGCTGGTTTTCATTATCTCATTCACGAATGCATAAAATCTTAAAATTCCATTACCTAATCCATAGCAATTCAACATGTCAAAATACGTAGAGGTATCTTTATGCTTTGTATTCAGTGGCGTAAAGATTATCCATTATGCAAGTTCCAGGATTATCCATTGTGGCTCCATAAACAACTTTCACAAAGTATGCTGAGAACGAAGAGGAGCAATTGTTTGCAGAAACTGGTGAAAAAATAGAAAATATGTTTTAGCATTTAATTACTGTTCAAGATTGATATCGTTTGCGGTATTCTTAAAGTCGGAAACTACCGCAGCACTTTGTTTCGCTAAATACATTATCTATGCATGTTATCAGACTTGGTTCTCATGCACTTCTGGCAAATCTTGTAATTGCGCATCAACGGCTTAGTTCACTTAACATACGCTGTTTATCAGCACAAGTAGTCACATACGAAATTGGTGTGGTCATGGTTTATTTTATGAAATGCGTAAGCCTGCCATTTCAATAAATATTAGATAGGTAATCAAGAGTGGCTTCTCTACTAACTACACGCCAGCACATTTTGTCCGCCTGTATTTATGGTGTTTGAGGTGAAGCGGCAATTAACCCGCGCCCCGTTGGGCTCTGCCGAGCAACGCGCCCTGTTGGGGGGGGGGGGGCATTTTGGCCCCCCCCCCTAAGATCTCGAGAACCACGCAACCTAGCGACAAGCGGCAAACGGTGTTGGATAGCCCTATCAGGGAACTACATTGTGACCCAATTTTATTGACCTAGGTCAAACCGATGACGTCACAGGTCAGGTCAAATGTCCAATTTTCACCGTTTACAGGCATTTCAAGAAATGCGTTGTAAAATCGAGTAAAATGGATTTCATTGAAAATCATCGATAGCGAAATGTTCTTCAAACACATATTTTGCTATTTGAGGTCACTGATACCAGGTCAGGTCACAGAGGTCAGGTCACTGGGGGGTCACAATATGAAAGTGTCGTGTGATACATGTTTTATGGTCCATTTTACATGACAAATGCGATTATGTGGGTCAGGCAGCCTTTGGGGCCAGCTTAGGTCACGTTTTGGTCAAGGTCAGGTCAAGGTCAGGTCAAGGTCCGGTCAAATTAGGTCAAATTTCAAAGTTAATATTTTTGCATAAAATGGGTATCAAATCGATGCAGCTCGTCACGGGGAGTTCAATGGTGGTCTTTGTTTTGCCGTACGTGGTCAAGAATCGCTAAAAATTGAGTTCAAAAATTTGACGTCATCATTTTTGAACAGTTTTTTCGCTATAACTTGGCCAAAAAACGAGATATCGATCTGAAATTTGGTATGTATATAGAAGAGCGCAGGGACTATGACATATATTCCGTTTTTTCGAAATTCGGAAAAATTTTGGATTTTTTTTTAGTTTTTCTAAAAAAATTAATTTTTTGAATTTTTAGGGTCAAAACCTCAAAATTTTGAAAAATCCGAGATAGCGGTTTTGTAGCGCCGCTTTTTGTCTACTAGACCATATAAAAACTGTGAAATTGCTTGATAACTGTAGATTTGGTGAGCGTTTCAAGATTGCATGTTTTTTGCTCATTTTTGCTCGAACATGACCTCAGTTTGACCTCAATAACTCCTGACTTAAGGTGACCTAAGACTTGAAATTTGGTGTGAAGGTGTCAAATTGATGCCCGGGAAGGTACTGAAAATTTGGCGGCGCTGCGCGCCGCCGTTTTCTTGCTATTCAGGAAAAACCACAGGGGGGCCAAAATGCCCCCCAACGGGGCGAGGGTTAAATACGCCTCGCTTGGAATCCCGACTTTATCCTTTTGCGCTCGCTTTTAACCGAAATCGGTATCTGCGAGGGGGCTCAACAACTGTCATACTCACCGAATGCCTCGCTGGTTATTATTGTTATTCAACACTTTTTCGAAAGCTTATCAGTCATCTGCGTTTCTCCAATGCTGCTAAACAGGCCAACTCCACACGCACTCGATAGTCCTCGGCTCATTGCCGGCTAGCAGCAGTGGAGGACTTCGTGGACGCGTTGTGGACCCGCTGTGGACGCTCTGTGGACGCGGTGTGGACGCGTGGTGCAGCCTCCACCTCGTCCCATGACGCGGGGCCATGTGGTGACCGTGCAGCGTCTGGCATTGACGGCGGATCATGGCTCGCGGACCGTCACTTTACAGACCGCAGCCCAGACCACCGTTTGGGAGAGCTATCAGATTGGATACGCGGCAAACAAAACGGTACACGAAGATAACCGGTTGGGTGGGTGGGCGCGATCGGTTAGTCGGTTTGGTACGGGATGATATTGAAATATCTTTACCTGCATTTGTGCTGCTTGGGCCACTTATGCTTGCTTGCTGAGGGCATTACCTTAGCTACCAGGATAATTGTTTGGTACATGATTTCATCAATGCACTGATGTGCGAGCTGATGGGAAAATAGTTTCACCGTTTTATTTTCAAAGTTGGTTAAGTATGCATTCCAACTGAACTATTTGTTCAAATGACTTATGAAGTTTCACGTAAATGTAGGTACAGACTGCGAGTAAAATGTATTACTTAGGTTTGAATCATCAAAGCAGAAACTTCTTAAAACGAATCTCATCCCGACGCTGCATATGCTACTAATCCGTTGTTCTGCTAAGAGTAGGGTCAAGAGTAGGGTCTTCAAACGAAAGACCTACGGTGAAAGTGATTACCTTGCCAGCGTCAGCGCATATGACAAGCTACTAGTGATTTTCATCATTCGATTTGTTGGAATAAAGGGAGAACAACTAACAAATGGCCACCATATTGCAGAGGGATATGTGAACTATGAATAAATAGCATGCAAGACTACAAAAGAAACATAACATTACTAGATTAATCTGTTTCATGGACTCGCAATCGACAACATGTGAACTGCCAATCAACTTAAGAACACCAAATCTACATAAATAGCTTTACCTGATTGGTAATAATTGATTTAATAGTTTTTCCTTTTATTTTCACACCTCAGTTCCATCCTTTTGGATCTCTAATACAACAACCCCGTATTTACCATATCCTAGCTGCGTACTGCGCAGTGCACAGTAACGTAGGCGAATGACGTCAAACGCGTCGCGATTATGCAGTGAGTGTATGACGTCACGATAACAGCCGTCGAGCGGCGTCCAGAATGGTCAATTTTCGCTATCGTCAGACCGGCACGGCTGACCTCCGCTGGGCTGGTGTGTGCAAACCCAGCATCGCATCTTGTTGGTGCAGCCGCCCGCCGCACGGTGGGTGTTGGGACAAACCGGTTTGGAATCTGAGAGTAGTCGAGCTGTGGGGGTGACGGTGGCTGGACGCTGGTAGTTGATTTGTGGTCTAAGGAGATGGTAACTGGTGCGATTCTCTGGATCTGCGGCTTCTGTATTTCCAGGTTGTTGACCAGAGGAGACGGCAATATACGAGGCATAAGTTTCCTCTCTACCTGCTCTTCAGAGTAAAGTTACAATAAACTTGAACACTCCGCATTTCCAGCGAATAAACCGTATTTTATCCAAAACTACCTTTTCCAACGCTCCACTTCTTTCCCATGCTACATCCTCTCCCCTTCCCCTCGCTCGCCATTTCGGCCACCACCCTATCTAGCCTCCATCCCTATCCCCGCTCCTCCCCAGGCCCGACCTGTTGCAAACCGCAGCAAAACTGACAACATGTTGTTGGGCTGCTGCGAAATCCACTGTTCATTTGCCTGGGAGCTCCACGAAAATGCGGTACCCTGAATAGTGGATAGGTCTGGTAGGGACTCTCAGCGGGATCCCCAGGGCTCCTCATCGGCTCTTCCGGGACCCTCGGGATCCCTCGGGACCTTTCGGCTCGTTCCACACCGTGTCCACTGCGTCATGTCCAGCCAATCTATTTTGGAAGGTTGTTGCACTTTGAAGGCAGCCGGCCTGCAACTGCGCAGACTACACACGGTGCATATCTACCGTTTCGGCCTTCCCAGACCCGGGGCGGTCTCGAGACCTTTCTCTATGGCTCCCGCCGCGCGTTTGATGCAGATTGCAGGCCGGCCGGCGCAGCTGGCACCGGCGCGGCGGAGGGGGTGACTGTGGCGTGTAGTGGCGCAGGTAGCCTGTGTGGGGGCGCTTAGTGATGTAGGAGAATGGTGTGTGGCGTTTAGTGGCGCGGGGGGATAGTGTAGGACGTGTAATGGCGCAGGGGCATTTGTGACGCATAGCCCGGCGGGGAGTGGTGGCGTATGACGTGTAACGGCGCAGGGAGCCGGAGCGAGGAGCGCTACGCCCGGGAGACCTTGCATTTCAGCGGGGTGACCTTGCCCTTGGGCACGCCAAGCCCGTGATTGGTCGTCAACAGGCACGGCCCGTGCCGTGGGGTGAATGAGCCCCACTACAACGCTGATGCAATAGCGTAGTATGAGGCGCTGGAGTAACGCGATGGGGCGATGAGAGGGTCGGGTGCAATGCTGACATGACCTGCCCAAGAGGAGGCGAGTTGGACGTTCACTGGTGGTAGAAGCTTGCTGGCGTTAACGTCTATTTGTCAACATACGGAGCGGAGGGATTGAGTTAGAGAATAACACTGACATGGCGCGACGTGGAAAGAAGAATACCCAAACGATGCATGGGTAAATAGGACTTTGACACAGTTTTGATCGGACAATCATTTTTGTGGTGTGCATGCTATTAATACATTTTCAAGCTGCGATGATAACAATTGCCCATAGCATTCAGTGAAATTGAGCTGGCATTATCTTATAAAATATGCAGAATTATAAAATGATACTGTTTAGCAAGCTTATCAGCCAACAACAAAAAGCCATACAAATTATCTGAGCAAGAATATGAAAGTTCTGAAAAACTCATGTACCGAACAAGTAAGAAGAATTTAATTATCAATGGTTTTAAATTCATTGACTCATGCGCCCTTATGCTTTGCTTACAAGAAAACAAATTTATAAGTAAACGACCCCAATCTCGCCTTCTCAAATAAACACAGTAAACCCTACTTGGCACTCACACTTGCCATACACACACCCTAACACACGCACTGCGCATACAAACACACATCCACAAGGTCTCTGCAACCCATCACTCCAAACACATGTGCCACGCGCGCAATAAACATGTCATTTTGTAAACACATCACGCAGTAAACACGTAACCCTGTGAATACGTTACCAAGAAGATAACGAAAATGGAGCCCAGTCTTGAGCAGATCTACACTCGGCTGGTCGTAAGACGATCTCATGTGAACTATGGGAGCACGCCACCTGCGGACTGGGGCCAGGCAGTTTCTCTGGATCTGGACATGGCCAGTCACGGAACCGGCGGCCTAGGTCTATTTTTAGACAACGCCACACCGGTTCTCCTGGTTAACGAATGCATGATGTCAGCATGGAATCGCTGTATCGGTCGTATGTACTAACAACGCATGCGATCAAAAACAATGCGATAATGCATGATAGTTAAGTAGGCGCTCGTGACCTTTAGTTTGAAGCCTGATTCACTGGATCGTAAGCGAGGTCTGAGTGCTAGGAGGTGAGGTATGCATGTTTTAGTATCCATTGAGAGTGTGAAAAGCATCAGCTTTACTGGCTGCTGAATTTCCTCATCTGAGTGGGGTCACTTGTTGTGGATCAATTGCTTGTGAAAGGAACAATGGGAATTGACAAGAAAGGGAGAATTAATACGTCCCTAAGTAAGAGCAAATATTTATCACTAGCCGTTTGCCAAATCGGCAAGTATGATGTTTAGCACTCTCATTTTAAAAACATTTTGCTTTTTACGTCTATCTAAAACGACAAAAATATGTGAACTTACTTCATAAACAATCAAACCAACTAAATTAATTGCTGAAACCATTGGGCCTTATCTCTTCATGAGTGAAAAATGGTTGAGGGAAGTTTTTTTTTGGCTGAGGGAAGCTTTTGAGACCTTCTTTGCTCAACAAATCGCAAGCATATTTGAGGCCAATGACTAGGTATTTAAGTCAGCCGAGATAAGTTGCCGTCTGCCATTTACATATTGCACAATGCCGACGACCAGTGCAATGTCCATGTAGTGTATGCCTGTCTTCTATCAGATGATGTAAAACAGGGAATTCGAACAGTCTCGTTATGATCATTGTGACCGTTGTGCAATTATGCCAACAATGCATATTGCAGACATGAGGCGTGATGTGTTAATTCGACAGTCAGTCCTGTTCCAGATGTCCATGGGTGATAAATCAGACCAGGGGTGGCCAAAATTTCAGAGGGCTGGTAACACATTGCTGAGATGGAGCAAACAGATGAATTTACCAACTACTTGCTATTTTTTAATCAGACTTATCGATGTGTTTCATTCCTTAAATATCAGGAGCATGAATTCATGAGGTGAAATAAGCATGGAGCGATCACAAGCCGACGCTGCCGTTCAAACGCATTTTAGAGCATGTCGTACTGCAACGCACACGCTAGCTTGGCTAGCCAATCATAGCAGCATCACAGATAGCATAGCATAATAACCATTACCAACCATAACCATATCTAAAGTTTTCCTTGCCTTAATATAACTCCACTTTACCCAGAATATCTTAAAGAAGTTCTCACAAAAAATCGGAATCAAAACTGTTGGCCATCAACTGCATCCTATCCAGCTATCATCCAATTATCCGGTAACGGCAGCCCATTGCTCATGAGTCGTTAGCCGGCTATCTCTCCTCTGCATGGGAGGGATGTCCTCAGTCATAGTGCTCACCGGTACCGGTTTGACGCTCTCTGGCAGTGTCCCTGGTGGGCGGTCTTCTCTCTGAAGGCTGAGGTGAGCCGCTCAGCAGGCTGGCTATCAGCAGTCAGCAGTCCGTGGTCAGCAGTCAGTGGTCAGCGGTCAGCAGTTAGTGGTCAGCAGTTTGTGGTCAGACAGCCGACCAAACGACTGGTCGCCTGCTGCAAACAGCACGCTGCCCGTGCGGACCGGTACCGGCGCTCGACTAACCGCAGCCTCCGCGCCGCTCACCACTACCCCGACCGGGCGCTCTTTGCAAACAGGGGCCTCGTGCGCCGGCATGCTACGCCCCCGAGCCCCGCCCGCCTGCTGTGGTAACAACAAGCAGCAGCGTGGCTGCCGCTCCCAAAACCGTAATTAAATCTGAGTGGTACTCTGACTGGCGCTTGGCCAGAGAGACGTCCTTCCGACAGGCCTTCGCTGAATTGTTTGGTGTGGGTGTCCCGTAAGACTCTCACAGACTGGCGTGAGCAAGTGTCCGAGAAGTCTCTCTGCCGAGGGCCCTGGACACTACTGATGTAGATGAATGCTTTGGAGGCATGAAGATATGCCGTCCTGACACTGTCTCGCTTTTACAGAAGCGACTCCGGTTAAATTTCTAGGCTCAGGTCGACCCAGATTCACACAAATGCGTTTTGAATCCAAATTGGTGAGGCTTGTTTGCTTTCCCGTTGTCGCAGAGCACTCAACAAGAGACAAATAACTAGAATAGTGTATTTTTATCTTAATGCGATTATGTTTTGTAATTGAAAAGCCAGAACCTATTGAGAACACACAATTGATTGATTTAGTAAATTTAGTCGGCATTTTTCCTTCTATAGCAGAAGGTAAAAGAACATTAAAAACGAGGCAAAAGAGGAGACAAACATAATCAAGACACACTAGGGGTGCATCATTTGATAAAGATGATAGCTTACGTGTTATGGCTAATCGCGTGCATCCATGGCCCGATTATCGTTTGATCTAATTAGCCCATTTCTTATTTGGAAATACGAAATGCCCATTCATTGGCCAAACATTAATTTGGATTAGTACTTATCGGCATATTCATCTTAAACATAGTTACATGGCATATTCCAATGATTTGCATCAGCAGCTGTCACGGATGTCACCCGGTGTAGTTTGAAGACCAATTCAAAAAGGGTGTCTCATGGTGCGGCTGTATACTGTACGCCATCTTGCAAGTCTAGCGGCACCTATTTTTAGGTCGCTGGCCGCCGATATCGTGCAGTGACAACTCGACGCAGCAGAGCAGCCCGAGGTCGTGCCAGCAGTATCCTCTTGAGACTGGTCAGCATTTTAGGCCGAGCTCGACTTCCCCCGGGACCCTGAGGGCGGTGGGTTAGTTGATGCGGGCATTTTCCATCCGAGACCGGTCTGAAATGTTTGGTCGTCGTCTCTGTAGTATGAGATAAGGCGACCTATATAAAGTAGCGCTCACAGGAATGTCATAAAGGATGAGTAGTGAACCTACAGACTATCGAAAGATTAGTATGCAATGCACTGTTTGCTAATCATTACCAGGCATTACTATTTTAGCGAATGCCAGCATAGCCAATCATTTTCTTAACCGCAGGTTGTTGTTTCATTAGACAAACACTATTCGTTAGAATTGTGTTTTTCTATTGAAAAACAACCGGAGCGGTCTACGTAGATCTCACGAAGCAAATCCAAGGCTCGCTGGCTCAGTGAACAGTAACCTTTGTGTATGAATTGGTCCTTTCTTTTCATTTTGTTAAGCTTCTTTATTTGGCGGCGACTGTTGGGATGTAATCAGTATCCATGTTACCCTAAAGATATGTCGATGTTGCTATGGGCAGTGCCCTTTATACTATTCTAATGTGTTAGTTTTGTGTTAGGTCCCTCCCGACTAGCGCCGGGCACGCGCGGCTGGGCTGCCGCTGGGCCCAGCTGACCGGCCGACCGCCCGGTGGCATGGGGTCGAAGGTCGGGGAGCTGCGCGGGTCGGAACGGACCGGCCCTGACCTCACTCCACGGTATATAGAGAACCACGGACGCCGTTGAAAACAGGGCGCCGGAGGGCATGTTTGGTCACGTGACTATTGAGAAGTTCTCCCCCTCTCGATGCCTTCTACACAGTGATTGTCACGTGATTTGTGCAAGTAAATTTAAAGAGCCTTGATCAAATCGCCCCAGGCGCCCTGTTTTCACCGTCGTCCAGAACTTAGAACTAGCTCTGACCGGCTGTGACCGAATACGGATGGACTGATCAAGTGACCAAGCGAGTTTGTGAGTTGTGACGGAGACGGTAGGTGCCAGTGTGAAAGAGGTCCAGGTCCTTATGGCCTTCAAGTGCGTGTTCTCGAGGTTATGTCCGCGACTGGGACGATCGGCCACGAGTTGTCACGGCCTGCGGCGGCGGGGTCGACCACAGCGACACGCGCCTGCTGTGACCGTCGGAGGCACCTCACGCACGGGGAGTAGGAGCGTGCTGGGTCGCAGCCGCACGCCGCAGCGAACGGTACAAAAGGGAGTCTTGGACGCTGGTAAGGGCCACTTCAATGCCTGGCGGCGATGAGGCTTGTAAGCAGACCCAGTTTGTCACATGCGTTTCATTGGCGGATAAGCACGCATTTTATTTGGAGTTAAAGACACCGCTTTGTGGTAAAGCACATATGGTACATTCTTGCATTGCTTCAAAATGTTTTGATATCTGTACCTGCTTGACCTGTGAGTTGTGGTGCGATTTCATTGCAGGTAGTCATCCTTTGTTTGGCTTCTGTGGCTTTCTCCCGGCCTCAGGATGAAAAAGACGCGACCATCGTCGATTACTTCAACGAACTCAGAGAGAACCAGAACTACGACTTCTCGTGAGTACCTGTCCACTTTTGAACTTAGTCACTTGAACTGTATCAGACGGAGGTCCATATGTAAGGTGATGGTTAGTGCAGAACGCTTATTTAGGTGTGGTTTATTTATGGTCTAAAGCAATAATAACATCTAAAAATCAGGCGGGGGGGATGAACTGTGTCGAAATGTTGCTCCGGTTTAATAGAGATACTTATTGCTTCTGTCACAGGTTCACAAGTTCAACAATCTGTATCACACTCTCCAAACCGTCCTGGTAGCTGTGGTCAATGAATAAGATGAATTTTCTTGCACCTGGCAATGGGCAGTAGATAATTTAGAGCGATTGTTCGTCTTTCATGCTGGATGCGTGAGTACAATGTTCCAACTAATTGGAGAAAACCTTCCGTTGAGTTTTAACTAACTGGTTTCAAACTTCACACGCCTCCCATCTTTTCCAGACTTGAGACCTCTAACGGGATAATTCGGGAGGAGTCTGGAGTTTCCTACCCTGGCGCCGACCCCGAGACAGGCAGCTACACTCAGTCGGGCAGCTACGAGTTCACCCACCCCGACGGCACAATCACCTATCTGTCGTTCATCGCGGATGAGGACGGCTACAGGGCCGAAAGTGACGCGATTCCAGTGTTCAATGGGCGTGTGGATATCCAAGATGTCTAGAGTTGTGTTTTAAAAGATGATCCATTCATGTTCCAAATTGTTTAATTATTATATGTTCGATGGAAGCTAGTGTTTGCGGTATGCTAAACTGCAATGTGTTGGGAGTCGCTAAAATCGAATTTGTAACTCTATGAAACCGAAAATACACCAACACATCTGGTATGATGTGTGAGTGTGATATGTCTTTGAAACATAGGTAATAAACCGCTACCTTCTGATGTTTGTATAATGTATTGAATAAACATATCACGAAATGAGTATCGTAGAGGCCTGAATTACAAAATAACGGAACAGGTTTCCATCGGATCATCACTGCCCCAATTGTGCGGCACTGTCGCCATCGACAAGTAGTGTGACATGCTGCTCTGCTGCAGGTACAGGTAGCTGAAGGACATTTCCCTGAAGTCTGACACGTAAAAACCACGCGACAACACCAAGATGCCGTCAAATCCCATGTTTGCACCCTTCGTTGGATGATACACATGAAAAATGTCCAGATTTGAGCGGGATCGGCGTTTCATGTCACCTGCATCTGTCGACACCGGTGCAATATATAAGCTGAGGTTGTTTCCAGCACCGCACACACTGCCCACCACACATCACACCAAGATGAAGCTCGTAAGTGATCAGAAGCCAGCGAACGCAGTGGTTGTGAAGTGGATATTGTGTGAAGCTCAGACTGAAACCATCAGTGCTCATGAACGAAATGCGGTGATGCGCCTTCGTAGTTCGCCTATCGACTACAATTCCTCGTTAACTTTCTACATCAGTGCCGCTTAATTTCTTTGCTGACGTGTCTTCGTTTGTATGATGAATAAGTGTAATGACCAATGCTATCTGCAGCCACTTTGACGCGATTTTTGTCCTTGTCCACAGCTGATCGTGCTGTGCCTCGCCGTCGCGGCCCTGGCCCGGCCCCAGAGTGAGAAGGATGCCACTATCCTGAAGTATGTAAATGAGCTCCGCGAGGACCAGTCCTACGACTTCAGGTACGCACTGTTCTAGATAACATTACTTTTAATTTGTTTGTAGTTCCAGTACGCTCTTGGCACTGTAGTGCTCTCGATACTTATCATGTCACACGCCGAAAACTTGTGTATTCTTTCCTGGAGAGTTAATCCGCTGGGAGAGAGTACGAGGCACACAGACGCAGACGCACTGTGGGGTAAACTTACTCTTCTGCAGAGGATAAAGTAAAGCGTTACCCTGAAACAGAGAGTAACACAACAGATGTATCCTATGTAAGAGGGTAAATGAGGAGAGTTTACCCTAACGTGTGTGGTAAAAACGTCTGCATGCCTCGTACATACTCCGCTCCAGAGGGTCACCTGTCAACTCCCCAGGAAAGAATAAAGAAGTTTTCAACGCAGTCTTAACGCCTTTAAAACATATATTAAGTACCCGAAAAACCCGTTCTGAAGCATCGGCATAATTAATCCCAACTATTGTTTCATCCAACAGTTTCGAGACGTCAAACGGCATTGCTCGCGAGGAGTCTGGCCTGTCCTACCCGGGCCTTGAGCCGGAGACTGGCAGCTACACCACATCAGGAAGCCACGAGTTCACCCATCCCGACGGCACCGTCACCTATCTGTCCTTCATCTCTGACCAGGACGGCTACCGGCCCGAAAGTGACGCCATTCCCACCTTCAACGGACGCGTCGACATCCAGGACGCCTAAACAACACGAATATGACGCGTTGTCAAAGAGCAGTGGCAGGAGGAATGTGTGCTTGAGTGGCGTGTGTCATGATCTGCATTTTCCTCTGATACTATCGTTTCTTATACTTTTTTGTTGGTCACAGCGCGTTTCAAAGGTCGGGTTGGACCTCGTTCCCCACGACCAAGCGCTGTGCTGGCAACTGTTATGGTCGCTGACGCGGCCGAGTGCTATTTTTGGTCTCTCTCACATTCTGGTCCACAAACGGTTATATCATGCCGAGTGTCATGTGTGAATGCACTGGCATGGGACCAGCAGCATCTTTTACGATGATTCGTTGTATTCACGAGAAATATATTTGCTCATCGCTGGGCACCTACTGAATGTATTTCAACCAGCGTCATGTCACTAGCTTACACGGTATCCCTGAGGCTAGCCTATCCAATATTCGGCCGTAGGTCATAGATCTCGTGAAAACAACTCATTCAGTCATCAGTATTGGAACAGACCTCGTGGTTTACATTCAAATAGCTCGTATCTAAGTTTGAAAAATATACGATCTTCTCACAGATCACCAGCTTATCTCGCATTGAGGCCAGCACAATCAATGTCACTGCACCACTTCGCCACGCTAATCACCATGCATCGTGTCATACCGTCATGAGGGAGGACCAGACAGCGACCGCGCTGACGGTCATCCCTAGTTGGCTGTAAAGGAAACCCCCAGCTACCGACGACCGCTCAGTCCGAGGCATGGAGCTTTTTATTCGCGTTGTTTTTATATATTTTCAGTCTATTAAAACCTTTTCAGGTAGTGTGATGAGCGGATAAAATGCAACATCGGGAAACTTAACCACCGATTGGCGCACTGCAGTGACTCATGGGCCCATTCCGTTGGGACAGAAGTGTCGCGGTGGGGCAGATCAAGATACCTGGGCAGATCACCCAGTCGCACAGCATGTCACTCCGGAGGAGGTATGCTCCTATACTGGAGCTGACACTTCACCGTTGTTTTTTTTTTTTTTGGCTGGATTGCCGTCAGCCGAGAACGGGAAAGCTTGATAATGGCTGAGACTGAGAGTGAACGTCAAGGATGACATGATAATGGGCTGGTCCTTGGGAAAGGGGCAGGTGGATGGAGTATAATGGATATTGATGAATGTCAGAGACTGTTATAGGATCTAAGGACGTCGCTGGCATTGATTTTAAAACACTCGGCGAATGAAAAAAAAATCATGAATTAAAGAAATTAGAAATATATTCTAGTTATTTACCTGACATTGTCAGATAACAACAGTATGTAAGTAAAGTATTTGCAACAGTATGTAGCAAAATATTAAGCATGTGTCTCTCATTGTTACTAAAAATCAATAAAGTGCGATTTGTACTTAGCAACAATCCGCAAAGTATGTATTTGCTTCTGGCTGAACACGATTACTGGCTTCCAGGAAAAACATGTGACGGTTTTCGAAAGCTCGACTTGTAACCTTTTCACACAAAAATAAGCGAAAACTAGGCATGCACACCGATCTGCCCTATACATAAACAAAACAGGCACTGAGTGATAAGATAAACGGCATAAAATGCCGTTTACACTGAGCTTACACATCAGCCAGAAACACGAAGAAAGTGTTCGGCATGAATGTAATCCGGCGGATTAGCTGCAGTGATCGAGTTGCCTAGATATTTTAGACGGTCGTCGTCGTGTTCACTATCTCGGATGGCACAAGTAGTGTAGCATCTTGATCTTGATGATGTTGATGACGAGGATGATGTCAAGTTTTTTCACTCACTGGCTTCTCCTCGCGGCAGTAGTGGCGGAACATCTTCAGTTAAGGGGGGGGGGGGCACTGCCGACTTTTGGTCCCATTCTTTCCATGCAACGCCCATAGGGCTAATGTTAAAATGCCAAAATCAAAGGGGGGCACGGTGCCCCGGTGCCCTCCCCGTTCCGCCGCCTATGCCTCGCGGCCTGCCTTGCGCACCTTATTTTCGATCCAGCCACAAAAAAGGTCCATTGCTCACTTCAGACAAGTGAAGTATGTTTTTGAATAATAGATGAACTTCCGGCTTATCAAAGTAGATAACTTAGTAGTACTGCGTCGAGCAAGCGTTCACCACTATCACCGCTGAAAGAGCGATCCTAGCGCCGCCGAGCGAGCATCCCCTGAAACTGCGCTTCGCCAGCGCTCCCTAGCGGAGATGATTGAGACGAGCTGCTAAATTGACCCGAGAGACATTGGCCAGCGTTCCCTCGCTTTCTCTTAGATTCTCAGGTCAGAAAAATTGTTCTCAATCGCGCCTCGCACCATTTGCTCCGGGCTTGGCAGTCACCTTTGTCCGACGTGGGTAGCTCCATCCAAAGCAGGCCCATGGCCCCGTGCAGTGGCTGCCAGGGGGCTGAGTGGTCTGTCCACTGCAACTGGATGGGCTCAGGCCCGGCGGAGCACTAGGGTACCGGCCCAGACCAAGGCCTCCCCTAATTTCAATAATTCGTCTGTCGTTAGACCCCACAAAATAAAATAGAATAGCATTGGCCAGCAGGCAGGAGCATTTGGCGTTTTTAGCCACACCGACCGACAACAGCAGCTCTGCTCGTTTTTATTGAACACTGTTCTCTTCATTTGCAAAAAGCTCATGTCCATGGTGTAATTATCGGTGCCAAAAACTGATTATCAATTGGATTACTGAATACTAATGAAATGACTTGAGCAAGGATATCAAATATTTACGGCACAGTGTTGATCTCAACAAAGTTTAAAATACATGCCTAGATCACGTTCTACGGGAGCCCGTATATAGTACATATATGATTACCTATCCAATATTCATGGGTTGTTAGGTCTCGTCTCCTTCATGCAGCGTTGGCGTGCATGCCAAGCTGATCAGTCATTTTTCTATTCACCCCAAATAATCAAGCATCTGCAGCCTGAGGTACTGTTTGGACCTCTCGCTTGATCGAATGTCCTGAAACGTTTCTTTTTTATGTACCGAGTTTTTTTTCTTTTTATAGTCCATTTCCAGAATGCATCTGAGCCTACAGGCTAATACATTATTCTCAAATATTCATGAGTGCGTTTTCTATTGTTTGTTGGTATCATATGCAATTTTAACCCGGAAGTTGCTGGGGTATTTCGCCACCCGCCAGTTGGTGGTGGGGGGGGGGGGGGCGTTAAACGTCCCAGCCGATAACGCGAGAACCAATAGGCGCAACGCAACGTGCGCGAGGCGGGAAACGAAAGAACTCGGCGACACCCTTTGAATGGGTACTTCAAAGTTAAATTTTTAGGTCACAGGTCGGATCAAGGTCAGATCAAACACCTGAAATTGCGATTTCAGTTGCATGGGCAAAGAACCTCGTACTGGGCACCTCTCATCATAAACTCTGTCAAGACTGTGCATAATCCTACATGTATCGAGAGTACATGAACCTCCAGGCTCCACGAATCAAACTATTAAAACAGTTACATTAAAGGCGTACCGGTTTCGTCTATTGACTTCTTCAGCGCCGTTGTATAAAACAAGGAACAAGAAAACGAGCACAACATCAATCGTTTGAAATAAATAGCACGTATTTCTGAGATTTATTTCGAACGATTGATGTTGTGCTCGTTTTCTTGTTCCTTGTTTTATACAACGGCGCTGAAGAAGTCAATAGAAGAAACCGGTACGCCTTTAATGTAACTGTTTTAATAGTTTGATTCGTGGAGCCTGGAGGTTCATGTACTCTCGATACAATACTTGTCCATTTATTACTACAATAATCCTACATATAAGTGCTATAGGGGAGAGTGGGGTAATTTGGCCGTTTTTTTTTTTAGAAAACGATGTAACTAAAAATCGACAAAACATTTCTGCATTTTCTCAACGCTGCCAGGTGTGGCATACATTTTACTTTCCCGGACAGTAAACTTGAAATGATAGAGTAACTACTTATATTGAAATTGTGACGTATTACAAAGGTCTGCAAAGCGGCCAAATTGCCCCACTAGCAGGGTTATTTGGCCGGGGGTGTGGGGCAATTTGGCCGGTGTTAGTTTGAGGCCATGATTTTTGTTATCGGCGAGTCAGCTTCACATTCAGCAATTACGCATGTCCTACGACGCATTTGAAGCATTTTGGAGGTTGACTCAGCCGTCACAGGGGTCGAAAATAGTCAAAATAGCGACTCTAGATGCGATGACAGTTTTTTACGAATAGCTTTTGAATTAATCAAGCTAGGCCAAAACTAAAAGTACCATCGTAATTCTCTCGTCATTCCGCATCGAAACATGTATGTGTTGACCTCGAGAGGTCAAGGTCAAAGGTTGGCTTCAGGTCACGTTACCTCAGGTCGCTTGACCTCAAGGTTACGTGGGTTCAAGGTCATCATGCATATCATTCGATGCGCCTTGACGAGCTGAATACAATGAGACCATTTGCGCGGCTGTATCTTTTTTCTGTAAGTATTTATTAGCAAAAAAGCGTTAGGTAACCTTTGATGACGTCACATGCCCTTACAGCTGTCCAATAGGAAATATGGCATCAAGGTAGTCAAAGTTGGTCATGAATTATGTCCTTTATGGTATAATTGACCATGACAACTTGGCCGTCCCAGCATAGTGACTCTGAGCGAACCGGCCAAGTTGCCCCGCTAGTCCCGGCCAAATAGCCCCACATTGCCATTCTGAAAATTGTTGTCTATAAAGTCGTAATGGCTGTACAGAACTAGATGAAATTGCTCTTGGAACCGCTGAACACCCTCAAAAATGGCGCTATAATGTTGGAATTCGTTTACAGCCCAAATACTACATGTTATACAAATTTTTAAACGGAAGTAAAAGTTATCATTTTCTAACGAAATTCACGTTTTATTAATTTTCAATAAAACTAAGAGGGGGAAAGTTTTGACATTTGTTGGAGTATGTTCGTCAGAACATTGGAGTTAGTTCTGCCGATGACAAATGAATAGAGACTAAAGTTATTTCATTCACTTTTATAAGCTTTCGTACAGGTGGGGGCGGCCAATTTACACCACCGGCCAAATTACCCCACTCTCCCCTACGAGTATTAGATTAGATTCATATATAGTTAGGTCAGTCAAGTTTAGCTCAGGGTCAAGGTTCAGTCAATCCGGTAAGAAAAGGTATATCCCCGAAAATCAAAAGAGCATTAGCACTTCGCAGCATATGCAGATGTTTTATTTTATGTGCACTTTTAGGCATAGAACATGATAGTGACGTTCATTTAATCATGCGTATGTGTTTGGTCGAAAAAGATCAGTTTAAGAAATACATGCATTATAGTCGTGAAGAAGTCACGAGAAATTGCCAAGATTCAGTTCAAGCTTTGGGGAAACGCAGAATAATAAATAAAGTATCGAAGATGGCCATTTCATTGTTCTTGGTATTAGCAGTCTAATGGCGCTTACGGTATGTCTCTATCGCTACGCCTGTTCTGTGATTTTATATGATTTTTAAACATATACCGTCTTTAGCCTAAAAGTCAGAAATCATCACGTCACTAAAACCTCGATAACTCGAAATTTTCCCAACGATTTTTTTCGAAAGTTCGTCACGACAAATTTCAATTGATTCCCTACAGGTATTCAAAATTGGACGCGCCAGCTATAGCACTACGAAAAAGTGGGGGCGTTTAGCGCCTTCCCCCCCCCAACACCTCGCGGGTTAACCCTCGCCCCGCTGGGGGGGGGGGGTAATTTGCTCCCCTGTGGTTTTTCCTAAATGGCAAGAAAACGGCGGCGTGCAGCGCCGCCAAATTTTCAGTACCTTCCCGGACATAAATTTGACACCTTCACACAACATTTCAAGTCTTAGGTCACCTTAGGTCAGGAGTTATTGAGGTCAAACTGAGGTCATGTTCGAGCAAAAATGAGCAAAAAACATGAAATCTGGAAACGCTCACAAAATCTATAGTTACCAAGCAATTTCAAAGTTCTTTATATGGTCATGTAGACAAAAGGCGGTGCTACAAAACTGCTATCTCGGATGTTGAAAATGTTGGTTTTTGACCCCTAAAAATTCAAAAAATTTATTTTTTGATAAACGCAAAAAAAATCCCAAAATTTTTCCGAATTTCGAAAAAACCGGAAGATGTCATAGTCCCTGCAATCTTCTATATATAAACCAAATTTCAGATCGATACCTCCTCTTTTGGCCAAGTTATAGCGAAAAAAACTGTTCAAAATTGATGACGTCAAATTTTTGAACTCAATTTTTAGCAATTCTAGACCACGTAGCGCAAAAAAGACCACCATTGAACTCCCCGTGACGAGCTGCATGGATTCGATACCCATTTTATGCAAAAATATCAACTTTGAAACTTGACCTAATTTGACCTGACCTTGACCTGACCTTGACCTGACCTTGACCTGACCTTGACCTGACCTTCCCCAGAACATAATCTTAACTGACCCCAAAGGCTGCCTGACCCACATAATCGTATTTGGCATATAAAATGGACCACAAAATATGCATCACATGATATTTTCATATTGTGACCCTCAGTGACCTGACCTCTGTGACCTGACCTGGTATCAGTGACCTCAAATAACAAAATATGTGTTTGACGAACATTTCCCCATCGATGATTTTCAATGAAATGCATTTTACTCGATTTTACAACACATTTCTTGAAATGCCTATAAACGGTGAAAATTCGTCCTTTGACTTGACCTGTGACGTCATCGGTTTGACCTAGGTCAATGAAATTGGGTCACAAGGTAGTTCTCTGATGGGGTTGTCCAACGCCGTTTGCCGCTTGTCGCTATGTGGCGTGGTTCTCGACGGGTTGCGGGTTAATCGAATGTCGTGCTCACCGATCCGTACTTAATGCAATTATCACACAAAGCAAACAAAGCACCTGCTAGATCATCACATGTCATCAGGACTACTGACGAATCGCCAGTTTTATGCTACCAGCAACGCAAGACGGGATAATTAGGCATAAATAATCCCTAATCAGTCAGCACTATCAGATCCCAATCTGGATTGCTAAAAATATAGCCTTTAAATCCATTCCTATTGTCTACATTTGGTGAGATGTCGAGGAGAAAAAACGAGATGGGAGCTGAATCCTCGCGCAAGGCCGCGGCAATCGATTGTATGGGTTGTCAGTCGTTAATGCATTATAAAAGCGGGGAGCTGCAGTAGCCCCAGCACACAATCGTGACATCTCTCATCCAGACATGAAGCTCGTAAGTGTGGAGGCACTACAGGGAAAGAAGATATTGTCACAGTATCCAGTGGCCGGTCCATCCATATTTCATATCAAATATGAATTTCGTGACATGAGTTTTTAATGTGGGAAAGTCACAGCCATCAGCGTTGTATTGTTTGACTATGACCCGTGACTAGACAAAGCAAGCGCCTTAAGAAATGCCTAAGCGCAGCTTAATGATATCAAAGCTCGATAAAGAAATCTTCATTTAGTGTGAATCAAGGTTTGTTTGCTCAACTAAGAAATAAATGACAAAGCCAGCGTTTTCCGTACCCGCATTCAATCGTTCTTTTTCATGATCATTTAACCCTCGCCCATGTAGGGGGGGGGGTGCAACCCCCCCCCCCCCTGAGGTTTTCTTAACTACACGCCGAACCGTTTCAGATAGCGTGCTCAAATTTTCAGTACCCTATGGGGCATCCTTTGCGCAACTTTTGGTATTTTTTTTTGTCAAAGTCATGTCAGGTCACGGAGTTATGACGTCATAAAGGGAACAACCTCCGGCCAGATTTACGCTAAATTGGAGATTGCTTCACATTGGTATAAATGCCGACTGACCTGACACACTGATGGATTGTTTTAGAATCACAACTGGCTGATTTGACATTTGCACAATGTCCGTTGACATTTTGAAGGTTACTAAAGGTCAAGGTAAGGTCAGTGACCTCGGTTGACCTGTAATGACTTCTTGCACTTGTATGCCTTTTCGGGGTATTTTGATGCCCTGAATTCGAATTTGCTATCCATTTCAGGCATCGTCGGTTGTTTCTTGTAGTTCATTTTGGGTCAGGGTCAGGTCAGTGACGTCACACGCCTGACGTGACCCAATGCACAAATGACCTTGCAGACTTCCGATGCTCCCAACGCATCATTTTTAGAGTTATGACATCGAAATACACACCAAACGATAGAGAATTGATCAAGGATCACGACAGTGAAGGTTTCAAGTCGATATCTCTTACAGTTTTGCCGCAATCGGCGCGGAAATCTGAAAAAGTTAGATTTTTCCGAAAATTTGACCTTTGACCGGTCATAAGTAGGTCAAATGTTGACCTAGAACCAAAAATATACCACCAATCGCGAGATCTCGTTGAAAGCAATCCGTTGGTCTTTTCCGCTAAGCTCTACGACGCTCCGTTTTCAAACGCCAGGGGGGGGGTCGCACCAACCCCCCCCCCTGCATGGGCGAAGGTGGCAAAACACCGTTTACGGGCGTGGGTTAACTGGTCCTTGTTCGAGGCGTATGTAGCTAGAGGGACGTTGTTTGACTCCACGCCAATGTTTCTTTCCCAGCTGATCGTGCTGTGCCTCGCCGCCGTGGCTCTGGCCCGGCCCCAGAGTGAGAGGGATGCCACCATCGTCGACTACGTGAACGAACACCGCGAGGACAACTCCTACGACTTCAGGTGAGCCAAGTCAGCTGAAAAGCATCTGAGTGTTTCGAATAGCGTTTAAGGAGTTCTTACCATCCGCGGTTTAATGAATTGTCTGTATTTTGTGTTAGATCGTAAACATATTCAACTGCAACTAGACATTAATGCAATAAATGGTGCCAAAACAGCAAGAAACACAAACATGGTTGATCAATACTTGCTTTGGGCTGATTGTTATCTCCCTCTTCACAGCCTGGAGACTTCCAACGGCATCATCCGCGAGGAGTCTGGCCTTTCCTACCCTGGCGCCGACTCCGAGACGGGCAGCTACACCCAGTCGGGCAGCTTCGAGATCCCCCACCCTGACGGTACCGTCACCTACCTGTCCTTCCTGGCCGATGAGAACGGCTACCAGCCCGAGAGCGACGCCCTCCCCGTCTTCACCGGCCGCGTCGATATCCAGGACGCCTAAACTCGCTATTTTACTTCATTATATCGTATTGTGATTCGTCAGTGAAATGAGACCTGTAACGGCGACGCATCTGTACGATAAGCAATTGTGATGTTTCTGCAGCTGTGAACTGAATCAGCAATAAACGATCAGGAGCCACTATGTCTATCATAATCTTCAGTTTTCTGTCACCGTGTGTCATGGCTGGCACTCAGGCTGTGCGCTTCAGTCGCTTCTTTTTCATATACTGCACCGTCATGGGTGTGTTGTTCCAACGTAAGATTGCTCCCTGTTGACTCAACAATCAACATACTTACAAGCATTCTGTACATCGCTGTCCGATATTGTTCATCAAATACATTTCATTTCCAAACAGCATTTTAGCAGATGAGCTGCAAGAACTTTTCTTGACGGAACGATAATGCTTTTCTTTGACGGAACGATAATCATGCTACTCTTCCTCTGATAGTGGCCGTTTTCGCCGTCTATTATCTCAAGTGAATAATGTGAAAAGAAATATTAGGGGCTTCCAAAACTTCGGAGATATTCAGTGTAATGTGTAGAAAAAGGTAGCTTAGGCCCCAATATGAAGTGATTCATCCTAACCTTGCCTAAGTTTCAAAGAGTGGCCTTCCAAAGTTAATCTGTCTGCCATCAAAGAAGCTCTGCCGACGAGTATCATGTCCTCGGATAATTCTTCTCTAAGCCCTTATACTTAATCCTCCTCGCACATGACTGGCGGGGTCAAGCAGCGCCCCCATCCCCCGCCAGATACACATGCCATATTAGAAATGTTTGGCCTATCATTATCGCCACACGAGAGTCTCGTGGCACACGATGGACCCAAAAAGTTTTGCTTCAAACAAAGGTCAACAAGGGCAATGCGTGAGCTTACCAAGCTTTTGAGAAAGAACGTTTAGTCTGTAAAAATTAGGGTTTTGCGAGCCTAAGCCATTACTTTTTTTTTGCAGCCTTAGGTGAAAGGCAAGATAATAGCCGTTTTCACGACAGCCATCTGGTACGCATTTGGTGCACATCTGGTGCAGATTAGGTGCAGATTTGGTCAAATTAGGTTCAGTGTGTCTCTTAGTAGCTATCAGCTAGGGTTGCACTTTTATATGCCTACTTTGTCATATTATCAGAGAGCATTATCGATTAAAACACTGAAATAAATTTATAAAATGAAGATATTTGCTGTAAAAGAGATAAGGTGCAGATTTGGTCAAATTAGGTGCATTCGCCGGATAGCCCGTCGTGAAAACGGCTAGTGTGAACTGTTGGTCGTTAACTGGTGCCTGGTGCCGCCTAATGTGTGTTCATTTTATGATGTTAGGTCAATATCTTCAAGGTGAAATGAGGTCGGGGTCAAACTTGCCAGAAACGGGTATATTTTGTGTTGACACGCCCATACCTCAAAAAGTTAACGGCCGATAGGATAAATGATAACAATAACAAGTCAAATGTATATTTAGACACACAAAGCTTTCGGTACGAAAATAGCTTGATCACTGTGTTACAGAAATGAGGACAGAAACTGTCGTGGATAATTAACGGCCGATATTTATCTTAAGGAAACTTAGACTGTCACTCTGGCTTTACCTGCTGTTTTTTATTTCTTTTTCTGATTTGAAGATCAAAATAGCTTGTTGTCTGACAAGATAACCCTCGCCCTGGCAGGGCATTTTTCATAACACGGCCTGGCAGGGGGGGGGGCTGATGCGACCCCCCTAGCGATTGGCTCCTATGGCACCTAGAAACACCAAATTTGGTAGGTAGGTGAGAACCCTGGAATTCTCGCCCTTGTGCAAATGTAGATAGTGGCAAGATAGTGTTAATTGCTCTAGGTCAATATTTAGGGTTTTTGGGTTATAAATGTAAAAATTTCGCTAAAGAACAGGTCAAAAGTTTTTTTCGCATATACCTAACTTTTGATCTAATTAAGCTAGAGTAAACACAAAAGCACCAGTGAACTCAGCACGTCAAGGCGCGTCGAATGATATACTTTTGCTTGCTTACCTGTACTTTAAAAGGTAAGCACATCTTAAGTACAACTTAAGTCTTAAGAATGGTCAAAATGCTTAATGTTGCATATCATTCGACTCGGCTGTTCAAGAGGAACAGAATGATACCATTGTGAAAGCTGTATCTTTATTATGTGACATGGTATTGGCACAAACGTCATTTGACCTCAATTGACCTCATTTGACCTGACCCATGGATAAGTACACCAAACAAAGAAGCACCAAGTGACATAAGGTTAAGTACTATGGTTTCAAAACACAAAAGTGATAGAACGAAGCGGATATTTCCAGTATTTTCCGAATTGAATATTTTCCCATAGACTTAACATTACGATGTAATGACCTCTAACTGACCTCAGGTCAGTGACATAAAAAACGAAGTATATGTTATAAAACTCAGTGAAATTAGCTCGTCCTGAAAGTTGGAAGGAAATCGGTCCAAAACTGTGAGTTGGACAGGTGCATAAAGAAAATTGAAATTTGACCATGACCTTGTACCGGTTTTTCTGACCTGGTGACCTGACCCAAGGCCATCCGGACCTGAAATTTCCGGGTATTATGTCAAACAGTTGCTTTATAGGCTGTATTAAATTTGGCGGCGCTGCGCGCCGCCGTTTTTACACTATCTTTGAAAAACCTTAGGGGGCCGCATCTACCCCCCTCCCTGCCAGGGCGAGGGTTAAATATTTGGGCTGATTTCGCGCATTATGATTTCCATATGAATTTTGAGGCTGTTTGATCGGTGCCCTTGTATTTTCTGACGACAAATGGTCTGTGGTAAGCTGCGTTTACATAGAAATTATTGCAAGCTTATAGCTCCGCCCGTTATGTTGCAAATGATGCCAATGGTGCTTTACAATTTACACTATAACCCCCTCTAAATATACAAAGATCACTGGATCGAACTTATCGCAAAATAAATGAGCTACAGCCTCGTCCAAAATGTTATCTAAACGCGACTGTAGAGAACGCAAAAATTGTGCTTCCTTTGTTTGGTCTCTGCAGCATTACATCGAATTCGGAAGCCAAATGCAATACACTCGACTGATTGTAGATAAAAGTTGCACTACCAGCGTTTCACCTTACTCATTAAGTTTAGGCTGCCCCATAAAATTGTCGCTCAGTGGCATCATCTACCAAAACAACCTTCTGCCTCGTCGAACAAACTATGTGGCTGTTATTTTTGATGACATTAAAGCAAGCACGCATTTATATTGATTGCCTATCGATAAGACATTGATTGGCGTGAATTGAAATGAAACAAGCATTGAGCTTTCAACAAAAAAATACGAATGCATAGAAAATTAAAAACAAAATACCGTACAAGACAAATGTATTGCATGAATACAAGCATAGTACAGCACAACAATATGGGTATTTACTGATGGAGGCCCGACATCAATAATGAGACGGCTCAATCAAGCGATGCAGGCTGAGAGAAACATGAGACTTTAGGAAATTGTGTGAAAAAAAATCAGTTGGCCAGAAACGGGTGGTGATGAATGCAATGGATTTTGTCAAAGGGCCTTGCATGCTCCTCAAATAATTCAAAACAAGAACAGGTGCGCGCAAGAACATCGAACTGAACACATCAAAGGTGACTAAGATTTAGGCGTCCTGGATATCGACGCGTCCGGTGAAGACAGGGAGGGCGTCGCTCTCGGGCTGGTAGCCGTTCTCATCGGCCAGGAAGGACAGGTAGGTGACGGTGCCGTCAGGGTGGGTGAACTCGAAGCTGCCCGACTGGGTGTAGCTGCCCGTCTCGGAGTCGGCGCCAGGGTAAGAGAGGCCAGACTCCTCGCGGATGATGCCGTTGGAAGTCTCCAGGCTGCGAAGAGGGAGATGAGAGTCAGCCCAAAGCAAGTACTGAAATATGAGCCATGTTTCTGTTTTTTTTTCGCAGCATTTTCTTGCAGAAATATTTAGCTGCAGTTGAATATGTTTACGATCTAGCACAATATACTGACAATTGATTAACCCGCGCCCTGCTGGGGGGGGGGGGTGTTTGAACACCCCCCCTTGTGGTTTTTCGCGAATATCTCAAAAACGGCGGCGCGGAGCGCCGCCGTTTTTGGTACACCTTATCATACATCAATTTTACACATGTTGTGAAAATTTCAGACCAAGGTCATTCAAGGTCAGGTCACCAGGTCACTTGAAGTGACCTCACCTCATAAAAAGTTTCAATGTCTGTCATAGCTACACCGAGTGACCGATCGCTTTGAAACTTTCAGCGATTGCTAAGAGCAACAGAATGTACAAAATGTATATCTCAGAATTTTGATATCGATGACCTAAGGTCAGGTCAATTTTGCGATCTCCCGGTTAGGTTAGGTTAGGTTAGGTTAGGTTAGGTTAGGTTAGGTTAGGTTAGGTTAGGTTAGGTTAGGCATTATAAGTCAATGGGAGAAAATTGAAATGCGCCTCTTTTGGATAAAAGACATTATAAACACTCCCAAACACCAAATTACAAGTATATTAGACACACTGAACATGAAAATGGTGTCCGTGACCTTTGTTTATGCCCTGAGGTCATCTTAGGTCACGAATGGTATCTAACAGTTTTTCGCAAATAACTTTTGATAGAGGCATGCTAGAGCGATGAAAACGCCTTAGATGTGTTCAGATCGACGATACGGATCGACTGATATGCAATATGACCCTTTCCGGTCAGGTCATGACCTTGACCTGAGGTCAAATTTTCAAGTTGACCTTTCAAGGTCAAGTTATAGTTCATTCGATGCGTCTTGATGAGAGGAACACGATGCCGGTAAAAGTAAGCTCGTACAAGGCTTGGGTCAAAAGTTATTGCCGAAAAACTGTTTCCGAAAAAATCGGCTATTTTTGCAGTTTTTGCACCCTGCAGGCAAAACCGTTGACGTTAGGTCAAATCTGAGAGAATTACTCAGAAAGGGCGTTAATAGGGCTATCGAATGCGCTTTTCCGCGGCGCTGTAGCTCTATTGGTTCCCGAGTTATGCGTTGGCTTCTTGGAAATTTTCGATATTCGACCTGGAAATCGGCGAAATTTTGCCTTCAATGACCTCTGGTGACCTGACCTTTGACCTGACCAAAAAATTGACCGAAGCGATTTCGTCATTATTTTTGACGCTCTTTCGAACGCCGCCTTCCGCGTATCGCTACGTGGTCCAGGAGCCGAGTTACAAGGGGGGGGGTGTTCAAACACCCCCCCCAGCAGGGCGTGGAAATCCAGGACCCCCAGCCGGGCGCGGGTTAAAGAGACCCTCTCACCTTCCAAAAAGTTAATGAATTGGCGTAAAGTGTTAAGTGGTTCCATGGTTCAGAAAGAGCAAAAATGAATATCTACAAAATTTTACCGAAAAAAAATATTCGATGTTTTTTTAGATATTAGTCTTTTATTTTTGTTTATCATCGGGCCTCTACTATTCCTATGATGTCATTTGGAAGCAATAATGGAAGCAACAGCAATAATGTTGCTCGCAAGGCAGCATATGCCACCACAGCAGCAATTGTCTTTTACCAAGGTTTTAGCATAAGATTTAAAATCGCTAGATCTGCGCCGACGTCACAGAGTCAGAGTGGGCATTCAAATTCATTAGCCTCTTTGAATTCGAGTGCTGCAGACTTTGAAATTAACCTTTTTCGATTTCAGGACTTTCTCGATGTTGTGAGAAGGGCTGCGGAGTCGATGGATTTTCGGCGACTCCGACTCCGACTCCGACTCCGGCTTTCAAAAACCAGCTCCGACTCCGACTCCGACTCCGGGCAGAATTGTCGACTCCGACCGACTCCAACTCCCGACTCCGACTCCGCAGACCTAGCAGGACTGCGGAGTCGACAGATTTTCGGTGACTCCGACTCCGACTCCGGCTCGGGTTTCTAAAATCGACTCCGACTCCGACTCCGACTCCGGTCACAACTGTCGACTCCGACCGACTCCGACTCAGACTCCGACTCCGACTCCGCAGCCCTGGACTTGTGAGTACCCAAACCGGTAATTGCAAGCCAGGGATTCCGGTTTAGCTATTTCAGTTCAAAACTAATTTTGAGGATGAATGATCACTTACAACTGCGGATGGTAGGAGCTCCTGAAACATTATTCGAATGAAAGATGTTATACCATCTGACTTGGCTCACCTGAAGTCGTAGGAGTTGTCCTCGCGGTGCTCGTTCACGTAGTCGACGATGGTGGCATCCCTCTCACTCTGGGGCCGGGCCAGAGCCACGGCGGCGAGGCACAGCACGATCAGCTGAAACAGAATAGAAACGAACGCATCAGAACAGAGCTCTATGTTGGAGCCGTGCCTCCAGGACTTTGGGACGCTTCAGAAAGAACAGCCCGCCGGCGACCCGCGAAAATCGCAGGTTATTAGCAATAATAACTAACAAAAAAGCGGCTTCTTGTCAGAACGATGCACTGAAACTTGCGATGAAATTAGCACATTTTCCAGCACCGAGAGTCGTATCTCGACTCCAGAGTTCCAAGTTTCCTCCAGCTCCGACCACTTACGAGCTTCATGGTGATTCGGTCGGCTGTCGATTGAGCAGTGACGTGTGTGCGCGTCGCCGGCCTTTTATACGCGCTGAGCGGCGGGCGGCGTGCACTCGGCAGCCCCCTTTGTCCTTGCCGGTGACCCCGTCCCAGCCAGGGAGGCAGACGCCAGCCAGCCCGGTGGTGGAGGGCCAGTCTGTGATTGGGCGGATCAGACCGCAGCCGTCAGCACTCAGCTCATCAACTCCGTCAGCTGGGTTATAAATTAGGCATTTTGGCGTAAAAGCATCAGCCTGCACTGACAACCAAAACGATTCTCTATTCCCTTTGATCATGGTGTGTCATGCTCCTATAACTCTGCCGTTTTCCTGGCGGAATGCCCTTAAGATACTCAAATGATTCCTCAAATGATTCCTTTTAAGCCTATCAGGGGTTTTGGTCTAAAACAACACCCTGATCATTTTCTTCGAACATACCCAAACTATACCCTCATTCTTTAAATACCTCCCTTGAATTCTTCTAATATACCCTAGTGAACAGTCTCTGCCGCTACTGTCAGATACCGTACCTGTGCCGCTCGGCGCCTCCGGCGGTGACCGGTCGGCGGGCAGGGACTGGCCGGCCGGGCGGGCGGGGAGGACGGGCAGTCGCTCCCTGGACGTGTTGCTGACCACTAATACAGCACCAAACGCGGTGCCGTCTTCGCTGAGTGCGTGTGGGCGGTGCGACGACATAACAGGCAGCTATAAGCTTGTTTTGACGCGCGGTATGGGCAGCTATAACCAGTCGCGGCGCAAATGCGTTTGAGCCAGGTGATTCGCAACCGCCACCCAATCAGCATACTGCAATCCAGTGCCGGCAGTGACGTACATGACACGTGATCAGACAGCTGGGCCGAAAGCGCGCCAATTTTCAGGTATTTATTTACTTTAGGTCCGCAAAACAGAGGGGTAAATAAAAGTCATTCACACGATACTCTAAGACCTCCTGATTTCATTTCTGATACCTATTCCTTCTAGAAACCAATTTAAAAGCACCAGTACACTAGTATCACCAGCATCACCACCAACGGCCCCACCTCCGACCGGAACTGCACGTGTCAAAAGACCGTCTGCGCGGCGCACCCGCTACAAATGGTCCAACCAAGGTTGAGCGAAATTACGGATGATAATAAATTGTAAGGAAAGTGACGTCAAAATAATCGTGGCGGAGCGGTGCAGTGCCGAAGGCAATGCCTTAGGAGAGATTACAGGCAATGGTAAGTCAAATATTTTTAGGTTAAGTGGTTGTGTATCTGGCTTCAGGCCGAAGGCCTGAAGCCTGATGCATAACCACTTAACCTAAAAATATTTGACTTACCATTGCTTGCAATCTATTCATGCAAGTCACTTTTTCCTTTTCCCTCAGTAGGCAAACATCAGTAGGTCAGGTTAGGTAAGGTTTGGTTATGTTCTGATCATTTTCTCATGCTCCATTACCTTTGCTAAATATTTTCTCTTTTTTATTCACCGTTTTTTCTTGTGTTTTGGTATTATGACGTCATTTTCATAACGTCGAAAACTAATGAATATCCACATCATTTTTTTCTTTTATAGGGCAGCGTTGTATGTTTCGTTTTTGTCGCGGAAGCGTACTTTCTTCAGTGTGTATTGTGCAGCAGTGCGGTGTAATGTGCTGGGGTTTTGGTATCTTATTTTACATTTTTTATGCATTTAAGCATCATATCTGAATTCAGGACTTCAAATAGTGTAAGAATGTGCATTTTTTTCTTGTTAAAATAATATTGCGGACCTAAAGTAAATATTTACCAATTTTCAAAGGGTTTGAGCGCGCCAGTTGAGTTTGAGCGTGCAGTGGAGTTAAGGACGGTTGTGCTCAGCGCGGGTGATAGCGGGTGTGTAGTGTGTTCATTGATCATTCGAGCAAAGGACGTCGTGGAGGACGTCGAAAGCACAGCTGTGGAACCCAGAAAAGATTAAACCTGCACGACAACGACTTTTCGGCGTGCCGGAAACCGGAAAATTCACCCAAGAGACCCTTGGTGGGCGTGTTTGCCCGCACCCGGTGTAGATCTGCATGACTATTTTACGGTCAGCGCCCGGACCCGAGCAGTGCGCAGTATCTGGTCCTATTATCCCTTTTACAGGGTCCTGCATATAAGTTTTGTCTTGTAAAAATGTGTCGTGTAAGCTGCTAGGTGAAAGTCAGCAATTGTTACAGGATATACAATGCTCTAATGACATCTCTTTGGTAATGAACAGTTATTTAACATGCACGCCATTTTTGCGTTGCTGAAACCACCGTTGATTTTCGTGTTTTATAACCGAAATAGATATTAAATATCCATTCATGATGATCTCAGATTTACTTATCCCAAGTTGCGTCTTATCGGAAGAGAAACGGTGAAGCTATGTCCATGCTGTTGTCGTACCAATGTAAAACATGAATAATAATAAAAGACCAAATGTCTGTGAGTTTTGGATGTGTTACGATATATAAAGTGAAATCGGACGAGGGAGTTGAGAGTAATGAGACAGTTTCTGAGCAAGTTCTACGACGAATATATATATATACCTAGGGCATTATTATTTTCCCTTCTGGGTTTATGTGGGGTCTAATGCAAGAATACATTGAGATCAGTGATGGAAATCACAGAATAATACGGGAGTGTTAAGTGGTATAATGCAAGTATAGTTTGCAAAATATTCCCCTTATACGCTTAGAAGGAATACTAGAGGTTTCGATGTAAGGGTATTTTGGTAGATTAAAAGGAGTGTACTGTGGGTATCGCAGGGAATAGAACAGGAATCATATTCCTTTCCACTTCGGTACTTACTAGGGTATATTAGAAGAATTCAAGGGAGCTATTTAACCCGCGCCCCAGTGGCGGTCTCAGCCAACTTCGCCCTAGTGGGTGGGGGGGGGGGGCATATATTACCACCCACCTCTAACTCAAAAACTAAGAGGGTTAGAAAGACGCGGTAAAAAGCAGTCGATAGCTCTCAATGCGTACGTTTGAAAGTATTTCGGTCATTTTTCACCTTAGAGCAATATTGGGGTCACCAGAGGTCATCAAAGGTCAAAATTTGCCAGTTGTCATAATATTTCTCAGAAAACATGCCGATATCTCAGGAACTATGGTAGCTAGAAAAACGCATGGAAAAGCAATCGATAGCTTTTGAACTCTTCTTTTGATAAAGTCATGATCAATATTGACCTCAGGTCAACGGTTTAGCCTCCAGAGGGCAAAAACTAAAAAATAGCTGTTTTTACGAAAAGTGTTTTTCGACAATAACTTTCGACTACAAAAAGCCACGACATTTCTATTGCCAGAATCGTGTTCCCCTTGCCGAGACGCGTCGAATGAACTATAATTTGACCTTGGAAGGTCAACTTGAAAATTTGACCTCAGGTCAAGGTCATGGCCTGACCGGAATAGGTCATGTTGCATATCAGTCGATGCGTCTCAACAAGACAAACACAATGAGACCATCCCCAGCGTTCTATCTCTTTCCAATCGCGAGTTATTGGCAAAGAAACTGTTTGTAGCCTCAAATGACCTCGGATGACCTTTCTAGAGGCTATCAGCAAAAATGACACCCTGGTCATCACGAGTGGTCTGAATCATTGTGATTCTGAAATATTTGGACTGTTCCTATGCGTACACACGGATCTAGAGGCATTTTCATTTTTCTCCATTGACTTGTAATGGAAAGGTCACGCCACTGACCTGACCTTAGGTCACGGATATAAAAAATCCGAGATATACAAATTGTAGGCACCCATAACAGCATGCAATCCACCAAGTTTAAAACCTTTCTGACAAACACTGCAGGCTGGACATGATTGCAAACTTTTTTAGGCTTGGTCAGTTAACTTGACCTGGTGACCTGACCTGACATGACCTGGGGTCAAAAATTTCACACAATGTCCAAAATTGATGTACCAAAAGCTATCCCAAGCGGCGCGGCGCTACGCGCCGCGATTTTTTATTCACACGCAAAAAACGCGACAGGGTGGTAACATATGCCCCCCCCCCCACCAGACTTGTAAACGACTCAAATTTTTTTTTGAGTCGATTCTTTGTTTGAGTCTGGAAATTTGAATCGATTCATCAAACGACTCATGATGTTAAATTTAATTGATTCGAATCAACTCATGACTCATCAAGTTCCTCGATGAAATGATTCGAATCAACTCATGACTCGAGCAACTAGCCAACGGAATGATTCGAATCAACTCATGACTCACACATTTTGATGAATCGATTCAAATCAACTCATGACTCACACGACATTTTTATTGAACTTATTTCATTCAACCTATGACTCACTATAGGCATTTGTTGATTATTTGACTCAAAGCTATGATAAAATGAATATGCCGCATACCACAATTGTATTAAGCAGCATAGTAGCCTTGACCAAAGATTCAAGCAGCTACCTAGTAGGACTAGGTACATAGGTACCTACCTTACACCTACCTATCTTCAACACTCAACAGTCAACAGTGCAATGTCAGATAAATTTGTAAGTAACTCTGAGAGACAATTATTACGGAGCGAGCGAAGCGAGCGTAGTCTTTCCTTAGATTAACGGAAATTTCTGAGTATGAGCGGCCGGCCGGCCGGCCGGCCGGCCATGCGGACGCTTTTGCGAGGCTTATATCTCAGCAACCACTTGACCGATTTACATACGGTAAATTTTGTAGGGTAGCTTCATTCCTTCTACCAAGTATTGGACTATTCCCGATGCATGTGGGTGACCCCTTATGCACGTGCCACGTGCAAAACGAAGAGGTGTCAGTTTTGTAATTGTTGCAATATCTCGGTAACTACTTGGCCGATTGCGCTGAAAGTTGGCATGTAGGTAGGCACCCACTAGGCACTGCATATCCATGTGCCAGAGTTGGGGTGCTGCTGCACGTGCGCACGTGCAGGGGTCGTTTCCAGATCTCGAGAACGGCTCGACCGATTGCGCTCAAATTTGGTACACAGTTAGGGACCGGTTAGTAGGGTGCCGTGCACAAGTCAGTTGGGACCCATTTTGCACGTGCGCACGTGCAGGGTGCCGCTTCCAGATCTCGAGAACGGCTGGGCCGAGTGTGCCCAAATTTGGCACATCGCTAGAGACCGGTTAGTAGGATGCCGTGCACAAGTCAGTTGGAGGTACCCCCTCGCAATTTCGCACGTGCAAGGCCCACCCTCTCGCTCGCTCCGTTAGTCGCCCCAAAAGGCGTTATACTGGTAAGTAAGGACTAAGGAGTAGCATAGTAACCTATCTCTTATTGTTACCTAGAAAGTCTTATTTGAAAATTCAAAAGCACAAGTTCCGAGAGGCATTCATGTTTTTTTTAATCAAACTTGTTCTACATGATAATGAGACAAATGTTACTACTTCTTACTTATCAGATAAAATTATTCAAACAGTACAACCTCAAAAATAGGATCAATCCCACCTGTGAAACATTTCAGCATCAGCAGGGACTCCATGGGCCACGAGGAGGCCATGACCTTGCATGAGTGGCTCAGGCCTCAGAATCAGATATGATCTTGAGTTGAGACTCATTGAAAGTAGTTAAAGGTATACAATATACATTCTCCAAACGGCACCTAGTTTAGCAGTGCCAACTTGAACTGGCTGCCAGCTAGATAGAGCCCAAGGATAGAGCCCATCCGTCACTTACCATTTATGTTGGCTCAACGTGGAGATTAAAATGAAGGAATATAAAAAAAAATATTGTTAGTCTACAATTTTAGATTAAAAATGACGTCATTGAATATAAATCGATATCAAGAGCACCGGAGCACTGACCAAGTGGCTCTTTTGGTAAAAATAAATTGTTCTTTCTTCCTATGCATCAAATAAAAAATATTTTCAATTTTTTATTTGTCATCGTATATTTCTATTTTTCAACAAAATTACTCGTTGACTTCATATTTATTGAGATTCAGACGTGAAAGTTATCAACTGCGCCATTAATGTAGTTTTCTTAAAACATACTATGACTTTCACATTCTATTCTCGAATTCATGACGTCACTCATAGTACATATTTTAGGCGAATGGAGATCGCTGAGGAAATATTTCAAAGCCGCTCCTTTACATTATTCTGAAGATTCTATGATGTCATAAAACAAGTTTCTTTTTAAACTTCTATTTCATGGAAAAATGTGCATTTTGTGGTTTATTGGCAGTTGAGCATCGCAATTTTGCGGTTTATAGGTGAGTTTATTTATATTATAGCATAGCCTATAGGTAGTTTATAGGCTATAGGTAGTTTGGGCGTATTTGACTCTATAGACGCCCAAACTCTTATGCTGTTGATTGATTATTGGGACCAAATTGGGACTGGGAGAAGGGGAGGCAGCCGCAGGTGTCAATTCTGACTTCTGACATGTAAAATGTAGGTACCTAGGTAATGTAGCAGGCACTTGGTTTGGTAAGTGCCTACCAACTGCCAAATGCTTTTGGCTCATTAGGCGCCTGTGCCTGAGCCTCTGAGGCTCTTGTAAGTCTGAAATATGGAGTTAAGTGATGGCTAAAGCTGAGGGGGTGATCTAGCATTGATTATTAGGGTGTTGATGGTGACTTGTAAACGACTCAAATTTTTTTTGAGTCGATTCTTTGTTTGAGTCTGAAAATTTGAATCGATTCATCAAATGACTCATGATGTTAAATTTAATTGATTCGAATCAACTCATGACTCATCAAGTTCCTCGATGAAGTGATTCGAATCAACTCATGACTCATCGAAAAACGGTTTGATTCTGAGTCGATTCACGAATCAACTCAGAGTCGTTTACAAGTCTGCCCCCCACTGGGGCGAAGGTTAAAGAACAAGGGTGTAGTTGGGGTATATTCGAAGAAATGATCAGGGTGTTGTTTAAGACAAAAACCCCTAATATGCTTAAAAGGAATCAAAAAGGTTGTCAGTGTAGGGTATATTAGAAGAATTTCAGAGCGATATTCAAAGAAAGTGTATTTGGGGTATATTCGGAGAAATGATCAGGGTGTTGTTTTAGACCAATTCCCCTAATATGCTTAAAAGGAATCAAAAAAGCTCTCAGTGTGCTGTCATTTATCGCTTTTCCGATCAGTGTGTAGATCTTAGAAGGGGCATGCCTTTACCTGTCTTTGAGGACTTGTTGCTTGAATTTGTTCCTGGCAAGTTTGATTTGAAATTTGTTGGTACAGGCTCATTAAAAACAAAACTAAGACATTTTGTTTTAATTCAACCCTCGCAGAAGCATCTTTATCGGCTTAGAGCTATTTGTTGCGGAATCATGCAAGGATTAATGAACAAGAATGCTTGCTTAGGTATCATTGGATTCATCATATCGTTCATAATTCCCCATCGGTATTTCTGAGTTGTAGCAAGTTACGTCAGCGCCATGTACTACTCAGTCGCTACAAAAGCTGGGATTACTTGTACGGCTTCACAGAGAAGACAGCGAACATGAGGCCGGTAAGTTGAAAGACGTTTTTTTGAACGTTGGAAGAACGTGTGTTCCGCCTCTGCCATTGCTGAGGCAAGGCTGCTAAAGTGACCCTGAAGGCTGAAATGGCAAGACACTAGACAGGCATGCCAGCGATATGAACCGAGATCACTTCTCGACCTCACCGAGCTGTCGCTAAGCTGTGTTCACATCTAAGACGGGTGCGGCTCCCGAGGCTGATGGGATCGTGCAGCCTGTCTAGCCTTACTGGTTCTGCATGCATTGTTTTAAATGATGCGTAGCGTTTCATAATGAAGCTCATTTGCGATTCCATTGCTTCTCGTGACCTCGACACAGAGTGATCCAGATTCGTGGTTTGTTTGCTACGGAGATGAACTGCTGTCGAAATACTACACTAAATACCTTAGCTCGCTTCTTCCACTTGTTAAATGCCCAACGTCTGGCTTTCCAATTGAACATGGTAGCACATTGTACCTCGATGAAATGGTTGAACATCTGTTCAACTCAGAAAAAAAAGAATTATAATTGAATTGAATCCACACAACTGGTGATATGAGTAATTTCGATACGCCATTAGGTACACAGATAACAGGATTCATGTTATCACGATTCATGTTCATGTTATCAACATGATACATGTTATCTATGGCCAGTATAATCTTTAGGTTAATTAGTTTTCGGCTTCAGCCCCATCGCTTTAATACCTGTGGCGCCGGTGTACGATCACTGCCCTTGACATGATTTGCCAGGTACTTGTTGTTTGGGCCGCGGCTGCGGTCCTGGCTCAACCTCAAGACGAAAGAGGTGCGAAAATAAATGTGTACGAGCATGAACAGGCTGAAGATGGCTCTTGGGAAACATTGTGAGTGCTCCGTTTGTTATTACATTGCGAGCGAGCGTGATCTTAATGGTTCTTTTTTTATAGAGCGTACCAAAAACTATTTTCGGCTTCGTGAAATGTTAATCTAGTCTAAAAGGGACAAGGCGTTTGCCACAGGAATTAAGCACTAAGCAGCCTAGAATAATATATTTATATATCTGATATAAATCAATAGAATGATATAGAATCTCATAATCCCTTGAGTTTTGAGCAGCCTTAGACGATACGGATTAAGTGAGGTTGGAAGTATTCATTCAATATCATTTTGTCAATAAGCTCGATCATCCAGGTTGATAAAAACCAAGCCATGCATCAAACATGTGACCCCTAGTACTTCCTGTATCGTTATCATTGACCGTGCCAATTTCATTTTCCTCAGTGTCGGTCGAACGAAATCACCATCGAAGACACGGGAGTGTTCACGGCAGGCCCCGAGCCTGAGACGGGCACCCTGACGCGACTGGGAGGCTACGAGTTCGCCCATCCAGACGGCCGCTACACGTTCATCACCTACGTGCACACAAAAAAAAAATATTAACACCGAGCTGGTTTATTTTACACCAAAGTATTTCATGAATATTGTACAGAGACTACAATTACGCCGAATGCACTATTTAAAGTGAGTGGTATGTTCAAAAGAATGATCGTACGCTTCCATAACACATCCCTTCTTTTTTTATCGAAGTAGAAATGAAGCTGGTTAGTTTATCAAACACCGTTGAGGTACAAAAAGTATATCTAGACTATAAAAAATGGGATCAGTTTATGTACACCGAAGAAGGCATTAAAACGACATCAAAGCGGTACGTTTGCACCTTGAGACCTACAATTACCTTGTAAATACTTCTAACAGACGCCCGTTACTTCTTAAAGGTGTAAAATATCCGTGGAGGTGTTCTCTAAGTAGCTTACGGGGGTTTCCTTTCGCGCATGCGCAAAAGGACGAATGCGCGTCCGCGTTCGCCGCCATTTTTCTCAGTCTGGTCGGCTGAGGCGTGGAGCGTATTGGCAGTGCTCAGATCATGAAGAATCAGTGGTGTTTATCGAATTGTGCGGTGCATATCGTGGAGATTAAGTGGAGAATAGAAGTGGAATGGCGTGACTGCAGACTGCAGATACAGCAGTAACAGGATGACTGAGGCGGAAACGTGGAGGAGGCTAGACTGTTTCGATGCGTCCGGTTGCAGGAGCTTTTTCTGAGTGCGCCTGTCGCGAAGGTAAGTTATAACCCTACTCCGGGAGGGCTCTGGAAGGCTCGGAATCGGGCGGGGGCCTTTTCGACCCCCTTCAGATCTCAAAAACCACTAATCGGAGCGACAAACGGTAAACGGCGTTTGATAGTTTGTTGAAAGACCCACAACTTTGATATATATATTTTTTAGGTCCGGTCAATATTGAGGTCACCAGAGGTCATCAAAAATAAAATGTTTGAAACAGGTACTTCAACTTGTGTAGTGTTAGTGTCGCGCGCGGCCGGCTGGTGATCCACCGGCCGGCCGACCGGTGAACGGCTACCGCCTGAGGCCGCCCACTGCTCACGTGACCGGGCGGTCGGGCGGACGGGGTGCGCCGCGCGGCGGCGAGTAGAATGAGCGGGAGCGCGGAGTCGGGCGAACGCGGTCTGCGGCCGGCTCGCTGCGTTAGGGCCCTTGGTTCTCTGTTTCGGGACTGTCTGTTTGTTTTCGCTAAATCTCATTCTCGTTATTGTATCTTGGTCTAGGTTCTTGCTTTCTTTCCCGTTGAGTACACGCTACACTTGCATGACCTTAATAGGTCAACTTTAAAATTTGGCCAAAGAAGATCACAATGGTCGCTGGATACCAATCAACGCGTCATAACTGCAGGCAAACAGTTTGGTACATTTACAAGTCTTTAGCACCATTCATATCGTGATTTATTAGCTAAAAACCATTGATGACGTCACATGACCTCGGATGACCCTTCCCAGTATCCCTGTCAGTAAATGGCATCTGAGTCATTACAGATCAGATAATCTGTCATAATCCTGAAAGAATCCGATGGTTTTGACTCGTTTACTCAAAGCAGGACGCATTTCAGTATTTTCACATAGACTTGTAATGTAAAGATCACGACTCTGGCCTGACCTCAGGTCACAGATATTCAAATTCTTATATATAAAAATTACACATACTGGTACTGTAATCATGACCTGAAGAGAGGAAATCGATCCGTGAAAAACTCCAGCTCTGACGTGATTGCAAACGTTTCTGAGGTGGGGTCAAAAAACCCGCTCTGGTGACCTGACCTGACCTGAAACGGCATTTTTTGCTGAAATTTGCGTAATTAACATTTAGGAAAAGTCACCAAGTATGAGCTGAATACCCCCGCCCGGAATAGGCTTAATACCTGTCAAGACCGTGTTTTTATTTCCGGAGGGTATATGAAAGTAAATTGCGAATCAAGTATCGAATGACTGATCAAAGTACCTAAATAGGCATTACATGAAGGATCGTTAAATGAGCGCGGGTCTTCTGGCTTGTTTCAGAGTCAGCCAAAGCTGTGGGACAGCTTCGTGGACTTATGAGCTGTTGTGATCACGGCCAGCCAAACAGTGGCGAACTCCAACGAGACGGCGTCGAAGTGATTGATACAGGACAATAATCTCATAAGGGACAATAATGCGGACGCACTTGGTTAGAGTTTTTTTCTGTTGAAAAAGCAAACCTGAATTTTCTGAAAACTTTCAAAAGCTGTGCTGCACTTCTTAAAGGCCGTTGTCATGATAACAAGATCTTTGTTTGCAGTAGCACCATGGTGATTTCCTGTTTCGTATAGGTTGACTACACCAGTGCCGCAGTGCGAGTCATTATGCGCAGGAAATTACTTTGGATTAGCGAGTTAGGGGATCACTGAGACAGTAGAATTTGATTTGATTATGTATCGGGTGTTGGATGTTTCCACGTCATTGAGTGTGTTTCACGCGTTGCTGCTGCTTAAGTTTTTGGTGTACCCTTTGTTTAAGGCATTCGAAGACACATGTTCTGTTCCACTTGTTCTGCGTTCTGTTCTAACTCCTACAATAGGTGACAAATTGTTTTGTGTTTATTAGCGGATGTCTTATTTTGCGAAACAATCAAACCTTGAGCTTGTGCATCGCGAGATGCAAAAGTGCTAACTTAGCCGTAAATAGTGATTTTCGATTTCGTTATACTTGGCTTACGACACCAGTGTTTCAAAAATGCGAATAAACATGTCTTGCATTCGTTGAGGCACTTTGTTTGGACATTTGCAGGAAGCTACGGATGTTATGTATCCTGAAATATTAAGATTAGTCAACGGTATTATTTTAATATGCACGTGTTTTAATACCTATAATATGGTTTATAAAAGTAAAATCGTTGTATTAATAGAATCGTAGAAGTATATTTTTAGTAGATGAAGAGTGTTTTCGTAGATATACCATGGGTGTAAAAAACCTCCTTCAACTGCTCAGATATGTACTATTTGTTGAAAAGGTCTTCTAGGGTGTTTTTAACCGCGTAAACGGGGTAGCGAAAGGGTAATAGCATACTTTTAAAAAGAGCTTCAGGGTAATTTAACACCGTTAACGTTATATCATGGTGTAGTAAAACACCCAACCCTCCTAACAGTGTTCTATTACCTTCTTCTTGGTGTTCATTTAGAAGCCAATGCGAGTAATTTAAGCGGGGAAGGGACTAAGTTAACCTGCCTCAAGTGCTCAGATATGTACTGTGCAATTACACCGCTAACGGTGTCAATATTTCTTTGTGTGTGGCCGATGAGAAAGGGTTCAGGGCCGAGGGAGAGGCCATTCCCGTGTTCTCTGGAAGGGTTCACATCCGAGCCGAGTAGGATGAGAGGTTCAGGTGGCACGTCTAGCGGCAGAGGTGTGGCGAGCTTTAACGGACGCTGCTGTGGTTGAAAAGATCGGGTAATAATATTTACTGACACGGAGTAGATATTTACCGGCGGCTGGTAATGCGCTGTATGATGGAGGATGTATTGAAGCATTCAAAGGTCACATATATGCAAATACATAAACGACTTTGAACACTTCGTGCTGCGCACAAGCTGTTTGCACAAATATGGCACTGGTTATGAACTGTTTGATAGCTTCTGATGCTCTCTGTTGTTATTACTATCAACCAGCTCATGTTTCAAAGTTGTTAGGCATCTAGTGCATACTGATGTATATAGTTATTGTGTGTCAAGGTAATTTCAGCATGCTGGAGTTCCGTTGCCAAGCAACTATGAGCGTTCGGGGCATATTCGTCTTCGCGGGGTCTGTTCTTTCAATAAAGTAAGAAATTTAACATAGGGACAAATTCAAGCGGTTAAGCAAAGACGTAGCCGGTTGAGTTTCATTTAGTCGTAATATTTTTCAAAAGAATGTTCAAAACCTCGAAGCTCGACCTGTTTCTGTCACTGGCTCACTGGTTATGATCTTTTGTCATAACCAGTGGACTAGTATTGAAAGCGATCTTGCAAAATAAAAAGCGACAAGCTTGTTCTTTGATGAGTCATTTCAAAACAGGTTGCCTTAGTCCGTTTGCCCGTCCGTTATTCCCCTTCCCATCACTCCTAATCCAATAAAATTCGCCAGCTGAAGTTCGAGAAATAAAATGACTGATATAAATGGCAGTGTACAGTTACACGGTATATTATAAACACAAGGTAAAATATGCACAAAACGGTAAATCACAATCATTTCACAGAGCAAACCATTTCACAGGATAGCTGATACAGGTGATACTGGTACAAACGGCCGAGACACAGGAATGTGGGTAGGTTTGAGGGACTAAATGATGAGAATGACCGACATCATTTTGAACGAATAGAAACACTGGCATTGATGGATGGTGCTTATTTCACGCAGACATGATTTTGGTCACATTTTTGTCATCAGACTGATCAAAGCCAAAATATTCACAATTGTCTTGCCAATTCCAGGCTGGCGATGGATCTTCTAAAAAGTTGTCGTTTTCTTTTCGACTGTGTTCCTGGTATTTACTGGTAGGCGTCCTGGATGTCCACCCGTCCGTTGAAGGTGGGGATGGCGTCACTCTCGGGCCGGTAGCCGTCCTCGTCAGAGATGTAGGAGAGGTAGGTGATGGTGCCGTCCGGGTGCTTGAACTCGAAGCTGCCGGACTTGACCTGGTTGCCGGTCTCGGGCTCGGCTCCCGGGTACTGAATGCCAGAGTCCTCGACGGCGATACCGTTCGACGTCTCATAACTGTGAGCAGAGGTTGAGAAATGGGTTGTAGGTACTGCCTTAGCTATACACCAGTGTCGAATCAATATTCAATATGCGTATGGGTATGGGCATTTACTATGCTGTGGTTTTTCAATAGGAAATTGAATGTGCGCCATCATCGTATATTTGTTATAAAGTGTAGTAACTTTTGACCTTCAATTACCACTATTGCCTTATAGCATTTAGGAATGTATGTGCAAGGACAACTGACCTCACCCTCATAAATCACATCAACATAACCTTTTATAAATGCAAAACATTTCCTTTCTCTTGTTATATCATTTACGAGAATGAATGAAGGTTTTTGTGTCAACCTTACAAGGTAGCTTCTTACATATAAGAAGACTTGCGATAATTTCTTCTGCGTGTCTGTCATTGAGTGGTACTCACGCGGTATCCCAGGACTGGTCCTCCCTCAGCTCGTGGTCGTACAGGATGATCTGGGCGTCCCTCTCACTCTGGGGCCGGGCCAGAGCCACGGCGGCCAGGCACAGCACGATCAGCTGTGGATAAAGACAAAATCTGCATCAGACACTGAACGCTCATCTCTGACACTTGTTGATGCACTTTTACGATTCCCGGCAACGCATTTAAGAAATATTCATATGCAACCTGAACTATGAATGGATAAATTTTGTAAGCCTAGCAATGCAGGAGTCCTCTTGAAATCCAGCACCTTGAAAAATTATCCCGATGAATGCCAGATTGCAAATAGATCCATAGATCACAGTCCAGCCGTTGCAGCTGCCACCGTTCAGTCCCAGATGAGGTCTCAGCTCGCCACACTGTGCGTTTTCACCACTGGCGGCCGACATACGGCCGCTCCCCTCGCCCCGGCTGCTTACGAGCTTCATGTCGGTGGCAGGTCGGTCGGTCCGATGTAGAATGGTGCCTAAGCAGAGCTCTGTCTGTCTTATATACGGCCTGCTGCGTGCTGTGTGACGCCACCCAGGTGATCTGGATAGGTGTCCGAGAGCTGGAACCAGTCTGACACGATTAGCGCATGTAGAACCAGCGGGATCCCGCCGCTGAGCCCCGCCGGAGTCGCGGCCTTCTCCGAGTTGTGCGCCGGATGGGGCGTGCTCCGGTGCCCACCGCGAGCCCTGGCTAACATGGAGCGGTGCGTTGGGTTACGTTATCACAAAACGTTGAACTTTTACCTGGTGCGGGAGGTTTGGGTGTGTAGCTTATCCTTGCGGTTTGTTCTCTCGGAAGTAACCTCGATAATGCGTGTTCTGAAACAGTTATGTTGCTCTTTTTTCATTTGTGTGTACCAGCAAAGCTGTAAAATTCATGGATGATCTGTCAAGACTGGAAATCTTCCTAGAGTACAAGGTAGTTTGTGTAGCTTCCTTTTTGCTTTTTCGGGTAGGTCTGGTTGGTGTTAAACGCTGTTGCCTTGATGCCGTGGGGAAATATGAAAATGAAGCATGACAGCGATGGAATAATAGCATATTCTAAAACGTATCAGGCTCCCCTTCATTTTATCCTCAATTTTGTTTTGTATCTTCACTTCACTTCAAGCATTAGCGTCATTTTTGCATCCATTTACCTACTCGTAGAACAAACGTAGGTCATATGTACTGCATATGTACTATGTAGGCACTGTATATGTGACTAATGATCGATGATAGAGAATCTCTCCATTTCGATATTCTTAAGAACAGGAAACATTTGAGATTAGAGTGTGACTGGTCAACTGTCGCTAACACGGTGTGATGGCTCCATATTCTTCCCGGCTTTTCCTGCCGGCACTGGCATCTGGCCGTCTCCCACGCTAGCTGCCCTCTCGAGTCCTCCCCTCCCCTCCCCTCTCCTCCCCCCACATGGTCCCACGCAAACCGACCAATCAGCGCTGGGGTATTGCGTCACAGGGGCGTGGCCAGTGACGGGAGACGCTGGATGGTCTGGAGGGCCTCGAATCGGAGCACCATGCTTCCCCTCCCCTTCCCCTTCCCTCCTCCAGGTCACCAATTGGAGCAGCTCCCCGGATCTGCTGATGGAGGCTCTGATGTATGGGAGATGAGGTCCGTGCAATGTGAGAAAACGTTACGCAACCCAGGTGCAGCAGACCTTATAGGACAGAAGCTATTGAATCATTTCATTTTGTCATACAGTAGCCGTTTTCACGACGGCCATCTGGTACACATTTGGTGCTCATCTGGTGCAGATTAGGTGCAAATGTGGTCAAATTAGGTTCAGTGTGTCTCTTAGTAGCTATCAGCTAGGGTTGCACTATTTGCTTATATGCCTGCTTTGCCATATTATCAGAGAGTATCATCGATTAAAACACTGAAATAAATTCATAAAATACAGATATTTGCTGTAAAAGAGATTAGGTGCAGATTTGGTCAAATAAGGTGCACTCGCTAGATAGCCCGTCGTGAAAACGGCTAGTATCGATTCACCTCATGTGCCATGTTCTCAAAGCGTGTGATTTTTCGTTATGTTCATGAATGTTACGCAACACAGAATTGGTAGTGAACGTGAGCAAGGGATCAGATCAGGGGATGATTAGTGACCAAGTGAAATAATGCGGCAGTTATGTTAATCACTTAAAGGGCTGCTGGTATAGAGCCATGGCTCATTTTAGGACGGCCATTGTGAAGTCATAGATGCCAGACCACGATGACGAAAAAAGATTGAGCTCATTCGGGTCATGGACATATGTAGTTAGCTTTGTCGTGTGTTCTATATGCGTCTCATCACGAATGCAGTGTCTGTTTACCCTTTCAATAGGTACAGAGAGTTGAGCTGGGTGCCGATAATCTAGCAATTTGCTGGTTAGCATTTGTTTGCTAGTGAGCAGTTGCCTAGAGAAATTGTCCTGAATCGGACTGATATGCAGCCTATAGTCACAAGATCTGCCTAGCGGTTTTCATAGCTCTGCCTCGGATTCAGTCATTGAACTGAAGATTGAATTAAACAGCCCATGAACTAAAGTCAATAAACGCAAGATCCTGTTTACGTGAATATTAACAAAACTGTAAGATTTAGCAAGCTGGATATTGATTGATCCTTCGTTGTTGTTTCTTTAAATCGTTGTTTCCTCTGTATTGTGACAGCGACACTGCTATGCAAATAAAAACAGAAAACTTATCAAGCTATTTTCTTATTCCACTATCGTTTTCCATTTTCCTTTCAAGGTTTCCAAGCAGTTCGAAGGTGGAAGTACGATCTATGGAGTCTGAACATACGAGTCTGTAAGCTCATCCATAGGCGGCGGAACGGGGAGGGCACCGGGGCACCGTGCCCCCCTTTGATTTTGACATTTTAACATTAGCCCTAAGGGCGTTGCATGGAAAGAATGGGACGGAAAATCGGCAGTGCCCCCCCCCCCTTAATTGAAGGTGTTCCGCCGCTCCTGAGCTCATCAGCGTGTCTTCTCGTGTGATCAATGGCCTAGTATAGCCCTGTAAAAAAGCTGATTTAGATGTTTAGGCATTTAGGCTGGCGAACTGATTCGCTGAACATTCGCCTGCTACAGCTATCTTATTCTTGGCAGTTTCAATTACAAACGAGATCAGTTGGTTTCATGTAACCAGGAACCGAGTCCAGAAGTTGTTCATGGGCACCTAGGCCTTACACATCCAGTCTGTTGACACTTTACAAGCTTATCTGTTGTAGAGGAAGCTCAAAAGAACCGGCAACTTTCAAAACAATTTACACAGTTGCAAGACTAAAGTAGATATATGTGTGACGTGGGCATAATTCAAAGAAAATATTTACAAGCAGAAATTCATTGAATAACAGCTTGTGCAAAGCATGGTTGTGCACCAAAAAAAAAAAAAACTTTACTTTGAGGGGATCGTATAACGGGGCAAAATTCCAAAGACATGCACGCACGGGAATATATTCGCATTTAAAGTCAGCATTAATGTTGGAACAAGGTATTGTCGTACCATAGTGTAATTACACTATGGTCGTACCTACGCATTTCAGATGTAAACATCAACGACATCGAGAACAAGCCAATACATATATCCGTTAACGACACCTGCCCAAATATTTTTTCCCAAAGTCACCGCTGCCTGGACATTTCTCTCCAGGATATTTCAGTAGATTATGTAAAAACTGGATTTTCCGTTGGGAGACAGTAGACGCGTTTACATAGGGTTTGTTGCAAGCTTATATCTCCGTCCGTGATGTTGCAAAATATGCCAATGATGGTGCTGAACAATTTACAAAATGATCCCCTCTAAATATTTGAAGACCACTGCATCGAAATTATCGCAAAATTAACGAGCTAGAGCATCGTCAAGTATGCTATGTAAACCGGGTTAGTGCCACACAGCCGCTTATGTCTGCATCCTGAAAACGAAGATAATGACTCGTGTTTCCATGCATCAAGAAGTGAAACAATTGATACTTCTAACACTCAGCACATGCTGTCAGACAGATGCGTTTCAAAATGGAATGCTTGGAGTGCTTTGAGTCTCAAGTGCCTGTCGGTCGAGCTTGCGTACGCTTACGCTACTGAACATCTGCGCTGCTACATTCGTAGGTCGAGTCTTGAATTCAGTTCCATCGCCTCCATGGGAGGAAAAGGCAGCTAGCTCCCACTCAGGATGTCCACCTTGGTGCCAGTGACTGTGGTCAGATTTGGTGGACGACGTACCATCGAGATGGTGGTCAGCCGCCTTCATGGCCGTCACAGCCAAGGTCGGTGAGCTAGGTAATCCGACCCCCGCCCCCACCCCCACCCCCACCCGGTGCACGTGGGGCCGGGGACATTCCTCCCCGGATCAGTGGGGGTCCTCGGAGGAGTATGACGTCACAGAGCCGCGGGCGGCCGTCCCCGATTGGCGTGTTTGACGGTGTCCCTGCACTGGTGTATTGCGACTGCAGACAGCTGCTGGCTCCCACAGAGAAACACGTAGAGCTGGCATTTGGTAGAACTGTGTTAATGGCATTCGCATACGGCACAATCACCTTCTGCCAGTTAAACGAAGTTGGCTTCCGACTTACTGTGTCAGGCTATTACATCATGATATGCACAAGAGGTTGTCCGTCTCGGAAAAAAACGGAGAGGATTGTTGCAATATAAGGAATGAGAGACGAATTGGCTGCAAAGAGCAAGAAACACTTACAAAAAAAACGTTTTGGTGCCTCTTTGAAACAACTGTTCGAGTTTATCCATTTATACGCCATAGATCCCTGTGTACCTAAACTGGACATGCAGAACATCTAACCTCTGTAAAATCTGACTTCTGTTGACCTCTGTAAATCATACATTCTCTTCTGTATACGGTATACAGAGGTCTACATGGTCATGCATTACAAACAGCTTTTTATGTGGAACGTCCACTGAAGGGATATCGAGATATCTGTGCTGAACGGTAGTCGATTTCCAGCACGAGCGTCTGCCAGAATCCCCATCTAACCGTGACACATCAGTGAAGATCTCGCCTCCCTCGTCTTTGTTCAGCATTCCGAGGAGTGAGTCAGACGCCTGCATTGCCCTTATCAGCAGGTGTTATCTGAAACTGCCAGAAATGCCTGACAGATGGATTTGCATGCCCTCTTTGCTAGAAGCTCATAGGCATTTACATCATTTACAGATGACTGCGGAGGTGGATTATTGCATGCTATATAGCGGGATCACTTAGCATCTCAAAGCACTTTAGAAGGTGCTCTTTTTCACAGTAACTGTTTACGTATGATAGTCTGGAAGCATACGTAGCCAATAGCTCTATTCACGTGCACAGCCCACCCTCGGCGACCTCCATTTCTAAGGATTTCAGTCCAAGAGAAGATCCCTGTCCTTGACCCTGTCCCCCAGGGTCACATGACCATGTCTCCGTACTCGGTCCGAGTCCAGCAGGAATCCTGTACCATCCCGCTGGCGCAGCTGTCCGCGATCTGCCGGATCCTGCCGCCGGATTCAAGGCCAGCCTCGGAGCGTCCCGGCGTCTCCTCCGCTGCCCCAGCTGCACTTTCATTGGCAAATCCCGCTGCCGTGGCCGGGGTTAATCCTCTGGTCAGGCAGGTCCGTGCCAGGCCCTGCCGCTCAGCTGCTCCTCTCGGCCATCATCGGAGCTCTGAGACGGAGCCAGGCGGGACCCAGCCTCCTGAGCTTCACAGCACGGGAGGTGGAGGGGGGTTTCGGCCTGAATTTCACCTGTGAGAAGGAATGAATGGGAAAACGGTAACGGTTATTTGTGGTGGTGCTTAGATGGTGATCTGCAATCGTCTGACCACAAATGAATAAACGCTACCCAATATGAGTCGGACAGTGGTCAGTGGAGCTTGTACCCACAATCGGCACTATCGAAGTTTAGGTCTTCGATGGCCATTACGTTTTCTCTCTTACTTGTCGCTATTGTAATTCTTACGACCAAAAGATGCCGGGTGTAATAGAGCATAAGTTTAAGGTTAAATAGCTACATCAAATTTCTAGACGTGACATATTTCAGAGAGAAAAAAATTATTGTTGGAAATACCTTATCCCGCGCACCGACGGGGGTCTACGCCAACTTAGTACCGACGGGGGGGGCGGATGACCGCCCCCCCCCTGAGATCTCGAGAACAAAGCAAGATAGCGACAAGCGGTAAACGGCATGGGATACGCACGGACAAGCTCTACGATTTTTACTAAGGTCATTTTCAGGTCAGGTCAAAGATGACGTCACAGGGGTCAAAAAGTCAAAACGGCGGCGCTAGATATGGAGAGTTGTTCTCGAATAACTTTCGAACTAGTCAAGATACTAAGGGTATCACCGTGATCCTCTCGTTAATCCGCATCGAATGATATATATGTTGACCTCGAAAGGTCAAGGTCAAAGGTTGACCTTAGGTCACGTGACCTCGAGGTCATCATGTATATCATTCGATGCGCTTTGACGAGCTGAACACAATGAGACCATCCGCGCGGCTGTATCTTGTTCCTGTACGGAGTTATTGGCAAAAAAACCTTTGGTGACCTTTGATGACGTCACATGACCTTAGAGCTGCCCAACAGCAAAACAGACCACAAGGTAGTAAAGGTTGATCGTATATGAAGTCATGTATGGTTTATGGGGCCATTCCGATCCGTTTTAGTGGTAAAAACTGGGAGTTGATTTTTCCCCCATTGACTTACAATGGGGAGGTCGAGAAATTGACCTGACCTTAGGTCATCGATATCAAAATTCCGAGATAAACAAATTGTAGCTACTAATGACCTTATAACATCCTGCGACTTTCAAAAGCCTCCGACATCTACTGTAGCTCTGGGCTCTGGCACGGTGACAAAGTTGCAAAAAAGTGACTTGAGATTGGGTCATTCAAAATAACCTGGTGACCTGACCTTAAAAGTTAAGAGGTTCAAACTGGCACACCATGTGTAAAATTGATGAGAGAATAGTCGTACCAAACTTCGCGGCGCTACGCACCGCGGTTTTCCCGCTATCTGCGAAAAACCTCAAGGGGGGGCGGATATCCGCCCCCCGTCGGTGCGCGGGTTATGCTGCAAGAACAAAGTGGATGGAATGGTTGAACATAAGCGGCTATATTAAAGGAACCCATTGTAAAAGTAAAGCAAAAGGCTTTGTGCGTAAATAAGTCAAAAGGCTGACTAATGCCATATGATTATGTTGGATGTCTCATGATAAACCATTTTGCTTGGATGAAGCAAAAACGTCTTGCTTCACTTCATCCAAGCAAAAACGTTTATCCTGGCCAATAGAGCTCTAGCTATCACACCACTTAGTTTGCTTCCAAAAATTTACGTCTATCCTTATCATTCTTGGGATATATCATATGATGCAACTGGGTTATCACCAGTCCCATTCGGCCCTCCGCCGGCGGTGACGACGCTATTGGCGCCCGTACACCGGTCTCCAGCGCCTCAAGGTCCGTCCCTCCGGCCCGGGAAGGTCAGCCCATCATCGGCTCAGCCGGCTGGCCACTTTTCTCAGAAGCCGCTAATGCTGCAGAGTTGGCAGAGCTGCTCAATGTCCAATCTCACCATCTAAAGCTGACGGTGATCTCACGCCGTTCAGGTAGATATGATGGTGCTTTATGTGCAAAAGATCCCTCAGAAAGCATCTGGGCTACGTAAGAGCAAATCGACTTATTTCTAACTTCAGCGTTTCGGTTGTAGCAACGGGAATGTACAGATGTGTATATTTGAATGTTACGCAAGAAGTCGTCAAGTTATGTTGCTATAAAAGGTTCAGGCTAGTGTCAAAGTTGGTTCTCGTAATTCGTTTGTTTTTACTTTTGAGCTTGTCATTTTTGTCATTTGTTTTTTTTTTTGTATTCGGTGATCATGGCCTCTTGCTTGCTTAAATTGTTACCCTTTCACGCTGGAAATATTTCTTCGCTGCAGATATGGCATTTTATTTGAAGCATTTTTAATTTGTCATTTACTTGAAGTGCAATCATCAACAACAACCAGTCGCATATCAGTCATTTGTTTGACGTCCTCAAAGCTAATAGTTCTTTATCTTAGAGAATCGCTATATTCTGGCACAGTTGGGATGCATAGCTGACATGCTTCCTCGTCCAAGGTCGGTTCCAGCGACCACTCTGCCATAATATGTCCTCGGAACAGGTAAACGATGGTCTCCCCGCTCAGTGGAGATCTCTCGGAATGTGGCCTTTTGTGTGACAGTTATTACATGATCGGAATGACAGTCAGCTTACTGAAAAAGTTGATAAAAGTTGATTTCATGCATCATGCAGATGAAAACTAAACAGATCACAAGCTCCATAATTTTAGTTATGCTAGAGGGACGATATTTTTCCATAAAATGCACTCATTCGAAAACTTGCATTAAAACGCTCATGTGCTCACCTACATATTTAATGCAACGTTTTTCCGTACAAATGGAAGTAAATGCTCCGAAAAAATAAAAATGCATCAATGTCCATTGTGCATTACGCTCGCAAAGCCATTTTATGACAAAGAAACAAAGCATTAGTAACTTGCTCACTCGTATTTGGGGAATGGAAAAACACAAGGTGGCATTGCGTTAAAACCGCTACGCACAGATGACTCTCACAATTCGTCGTGGCAACTTTTATCTGACCCAATAGTAGACTTATCTCTGGGAATTCTTACGCTGCTTTGAAGATATGCTCATTTCCGCTAAACCGCATAGAAACAATCGAAGGTAGATGGAAAGAACCTATAGGAGAGAGAAGCTAGTTGGCATTTCGCTGAATGGCATGCAGTCAACATTTCCAAGACAAAACACGGATCCTTGGTAAGACTCGTAATGATATCCACGGGAATATCGCACCAGAGGGTATCTGAAGCACGCTCTCTCGCCACACTGCAAAGGTGCGGTTTATACCACAACACTTTCCGGTATGCCTATTGTGTCCGACTCAGTCAGCGGAAAGGGTGCGACTTTGTAGGCTAGATGGTAGGATTGTTTCAACACTTAAGTCGAAGCAAAGGTCATCCTAGGTCACTTTATTCATAAGTTCTGCGGACTACAGGTGTTAAGATGAACTGAAGTGCTGCTGTCTTTGCGGAAATTATTGGTTATCCAATATGATATCCGATATCCGATATCAGATACCTATCCAGCAGCTTTTAAACGGTGACCGAAGAGCTGAAAGCCGCAAATTTGTCCTGCAATCTGTCCCCTTCCCCTAGTACGACGAATGTCAAGCAAACAACGCTTATGCTGCCCAGTAGCGGCGGAACACCTGCAATTAAGGGGGGGGGGGGCACCGCCGACTTTTGGTCCCATTCTTTCCATGCAACGCCCATAGGGCTAATGTTAAAATGCCAAAATCAAAGGGGGGCACGGTGCCCCGGTGCCCTCCCCGTTCCGCCGCCTATGATGCTGCCTATAAAATGAAAACCTGAGCCCTCCCACAGTTGAAACTTGCCCCACCAATGGTGTCTGGAACCGAGTCTCGGCACTGCCGTCTGAAGGCTTGACAACCTAATCCGCGACGATGGCCGTTTGACGAGATATACGCCCACAATCTCCCAAGAATCCCAGCGACATGCATACTGTGCGGCGTGTCGCAACCGTCCCTGTATTCACAGCGACTCGACTATGTGATCTGAACATGGATCGTGCCCAAAGATAGACATAAACCCAGTCGAGATAAGCCAATAACTTGTAGCTATTGTCATTCGATTTTGATTTGTATGCAGCATGCAACGAGATTAACGGATATCAAAGTGATGGTTATTTGATGTAAATTTATCAGGCGACTCAAAAATGAAAAGATAAAGAGAAAAGTTGAATCAACTTTATGTTGGCTCCACCTGCTATGGCTGAACTTCTTCAACAAATGTCCACAAAATATTGCATCTTCTACGGTACATTTTTTGTCTGCTGTTCAACAAGTTTTGCATGCTGGCACACCCATTTATTGCAAATTGAACTTGACACGAACATTACTATTGACTATCCTTCTTGTCTTGTGACATCTTGATCGGTCTTGTGACGTAGACGTTGACTCTTACTCTCTGTCGTCTTCGCTTGTTATTTTAGTCTGTCGCCTTTTTACCTACACGGTAAAAAGGCTTGTTGTACTTGCACGGTCACTGGTTTTTCACCCTTCATCCCCAGCCAACATTTTGGCAGCCATTACGGGCGTTAGAGCCACATTCGAGTCCACTAATCCAGTGATGAATGGCCACTTAGACCCGGTGGAGGCTCTTGCTGGGATCCTGGAGGCCGCAGCAGGACGGCGTACCGGACATAACGCTACTCCCAGGCCTCTATGTAACTCATTTGTCGTGTCGTTTACTTCACCGCCGAGCGGAATCCATGAGATAGGAATAGAATATTAATATTTTTCGAAACCCATGAATTAGTTGCTTGTTCGAAAGTAATGCAGCTTTTTATTATCGTTAAGATAAACGAATTCGAAGTGCCTCGAATCATTCGAGGCACTTTTTACATAGCATCCGATGCAGTTAAGTCACAATTTCAAATACTCTATCCGTCGTGAGTTGGCAAAAATGGCACGGTCCTATCTCGTAGGAAATGGTGGGAACATGGCCAGCCTGGTGCAGATTACTTCAATTAAAACGCTGCGGGGTGCGTAGTTCGGCCCACACTCGTCAGTTTCGTGCTCGCTCGCACCTGAAGCTCCCCAGTTCGCTCACGATGCAGTTCGCTGTTCTGTTCTCGATGGTGGCTGCGGCCTCGGCTGTCCAGTACCCGCTGCACGCCTCTTGCAAGGCCGACTGGTAAGTCCGAGTGTTTCTGTGTGCAGGGAAAAACGAATGATATTTTAAATCTTTAAATGACCTAGGGCCTCACCCATTGGTATCAAACACTTTTAAGGCAAGTTAGTTAGCGATGGAAAACATTGAAAGGTCGTTATTACGGAGTGAGCGAAGCGAGCGTAGTCTTTCCTTAGATTAACGGAAATTTCTGAGTATGAGCGGCCGGCCGGCCGTCCGTGCGGACGCTTTTGCGAGGCTTATATCTCAGCAACCACTTGACCGATTTACATGCGGTAATTTTTGTAGGGTAGCTTCATTCCTTCTACCAAGCATTGGACTATTCCCGATTCATGTGGGTTCGAGTGTTTTGATCGATGACGTTTTGTTTATTATGTTATGTTCTAAGCAACCTTTTAGTACGTATAGAAGTCTATGACATGTGTTTTTGGTGGACACGCCTGTCATCTGAGTTTTATCCACATTCATTGTATGTATAATGTTTTTTATCAAGTGTCAATAAACTAACTAACTAACTAACTGGGTGACCCCTTATGCACGTGCCACGTGCAAAACGAAGAGGTGTCAACTTTGTAACAATGGCAATATCTCGGTAACTACTGGGCCCATTGCGCTGAAAGTTGACATGTAGGTAGGCATCCACTAGGCACTGCATATCCATGTGCCAGAATTGGGGTGCTGCTGCACGTGCGCACGTGCAGGGGTCGTTTCCAGATCTCAAGAACGGCTGGACCGATGGCGCTCAAATTTGGTACACGGTGAGGGACCAGTTAGTAGGGTGCCGTGCACAAGTCATTTGGGACCCATTTTGCACGTGCGCACGTGCAGGGTGCCGCTTCCAGATCTCGAGAACGGCTGGGCCGATTGTGCTCAAATTTGGCACATCGCTAGAGACCGGTCAGTAGGGTGCCGTGCCCAAGTCAGTTGGAGGTACCCCCTCGAAATTTCGCACGTGCAAGGCTCACCCTCTCGCTCGCTCCGTTAGTCGCCCCAAAAGGCGTTATACTGGTAATAGTAGGTTGAAAGGTTGTTATAGTAGCCAAATATTTATTTACCTTGCATTGTTTCATCTGGTTTATGCCATTGTTACAAGGCGGTTGTAATGCATCAAAATAGCTCGGAAAAATATGGGAATAAACCGACGTAGAGTATCTCAGCTTGTCTACATAGCACACGCTCATGATGCTTGACAGACAATTTAAGCATCATGATGACAATACTGACCCTCCCCTCGCCCCCAGGACGTTCGGCGTGACCTGCGAGGAAGCGAAGCAGGCCATCATTGACCAGATGAACGCCTGGACCGGCCCCGAGGGCTGTGCCGACGGCGGAGAAAAGTGCCTGTATGAGGTGAGATAGATGAAGAAAAGTGGCGGTATGATGGGAGATAGATGGAGAAAAGTGCCTGTATGAGGCGAGATGGACGGAGAAAGTGCCTGTGTTACTAACAGTGTTAGGTGAGATAATGGTAAGAGAAGTCTCTGAATGAGGGGAGATGAACGGAAATGATATCCGTATTAGACTAGATTGACGGGGCAGGCGAAACTGTCGGATATTTTCGACGGTGGGGAAAAGTGTCTTTTCTGTAAAACAATCGCCATTATTCCAGGTGCTGTCGACCGACGGTAACGTTGTGACGGGCACCCACACGACCCCTACTGTCGGCTACGTGGACGACCTGGAGTTCACCTTCACCGATGGAGCCGACGGCACCTGCGCCATGCACGTGAGTTCAACTACAGGGAAATGACGTCACTGTACACACCTGAGTGACGCTGTAAAATGACGTCATGGTGCACCTGACTAGAATACTTATCGCGTGGAATCGCTAACTGTAAAGACGCACAGTGGATAAAACATATAAGAAGTGAAAGATGCTTTCCGACCGTTCAGACAATCTTGAACACGTTTCCGCTCTTGCTCTAGGGTTTCTCGACCTCGGAGACCTCCTACGCCTACCTGGACTCGAGCACCAACTACTGCAACATGAAGAACCTCATCACCGGCTCTGGTCTGGACCAGTCCGAGTCCTTCAGCGAGGTCACCAACGACGACATCTGCACCCAGTACTCGTCCGCCAACTGCGACGTCTACTAGGGCGGCCAAAGTGCAATGTCACTGTGTGATTTCGGCTTAGTTTGTGGTACTCAGTGATCTTTTTTGTTGTTTTAATAAATGACAATTTACTAGAAGTGACGTTGATTTTTCATGTCTGCCTATGACCTATGGGTTTACTTGCACCACGATGAGCAACAATCGGCATTTGCTGCTCGATAAAAAGCAGACTTTTTGTATGGTTATGGGTGGCACTCCAACGTCATTCTTAACCCGCGCACCGACGGGGGGGGGGCGGATATCCGCCCCCCTGAGGTTTTTCGCGAATAGCGGGAAAACCGCGGCGCGTAGCGCCGCGAAATTTGGTATGACTATTCCCTCATCAATTTTACACATGGTGTGCAAGTTTGAACCTCCTACCTTTCAAGGTCAGGTCACCAGGTCACTTTGAATGACCCAACCTCAAGTCACTTTTTTGCAACTTTGTCACCGTGCCAGAGCTACAGTAGATGTCGGAGGCCTTTGAAAGTCGCAGGATGTTATAAGGTCATTAGTAGCTACAATTTGTATATCTCGGAATTTTGATATCGGTGACCTAAGGTCAGGTCAATTTCGCGACCTCCCCATTATAAGTCAATGGGGGAAAAATCAACTCCCTGTTTTTACCACTAAAACGGGTCGGAATGGCCCCATATACCATACATGACTTCATATACGATCAACCTTCACTACCTTGAGGTCTGTTTTGCTGTTGGGCAGCTGTGAGGTCATGTGACGTCATCAAAGGTCACCAAAGGTTTTTGGCCAATAACTCCGTACAGGAACAAGATACAGACGCGTGGATGGTCTCATTGTGTTCAGCTCGTCAAGACGCATCGAATGATATACATGATGACCTCGAGGTCACGTGACCTGAGGTCAACCTTTGACCTTGACCTTTCGAGGTCAACATATATATCATTCGATGCGGATTGACGAGAGGATCACGATGATGCCCTTAGTTTGTTCCTATCTTGACTAATTCGAAAGTTATTCGAGAAAAACTCTCTCCATATCCAGCGCCGCCATTTTGACTTTTTCGACCCCTGTGACGTCATCTTTGACCTGACCTGAAAATGACCTAAGTAAAAATTGTAGATCTTGACCGTGCGTATCCGATGCCGTTTACCGCTTGTCGCTATCTTGCTTCGTTCTCGAGATCTCAGGGGGGGGGCGGTCATCCGCCCCCCCCCCGTCGGTGCAAAGTTGGCGCAGACCCCCGTCGGTGCGCGGGTTAATGAAACGGTTCAGATTTAAAAGGCATTCGTCTGCCTTGTCTAGCTGATGAATACCGAGTGTCTCAACAAAACAGACAGTTTCATTTTCCCCCTAAAATGTCTGGTAATATAACAATATAAAACGGCAAGCAGTTTTCTGCATACCGAAGCGCGCGAGCACGACCTTTGCCGATTCGCCCTAATCTGAGTTAGGCTCTTACGAGAAAAGAAAATCAATTCGTTCCAAGACGCAGCAAATAGTGTCCAAATTTCATATCTCAAATCGACGAAGACCTCTGAGCTCAAAAAGTCAACAGTCCAAAATACGTGATCCCTAGTTTTTAGTAAAAAAGGCAAAATAATCGCAGAGCAACGTTTTAGGCACCACATCGTTTTCCATATCCAGCTAAGTCGAATGATGTACTTTTTGCTTGAAAAAGCCAACTTTGGTATTGACCAACTTTGGTCATTGTCAGGTCATAACCCGTAAGGTCAGGAAGCTGCTCGACTACAGTTATGCCGATATAAAGCCGGTCCTGTAGCTCCTTCGGTAGTGCATTGGACTCCGCGTGGTGACAGCACGCGCCCCGGTTACAAAAGTCCGAAGCTCGAGGGCGCCCGATGTTCATGAATTGAACCTCCTGGCGGGTATGGTTGCGGTTGGTGGCAGCCCGTAGCCAGACGAAGTCAGTGAGGGAACCGGCCGTACGCAGCTATGTGCGTACGCTGAATTTCGGACTCGAACTTCTGCCATGGACGGTGGGCCAGGAATTTCGCGATGGGAAGGAAGATGGCAGGACCAGCGCAAGCTCCGCTTAGCGGAGGCTCTGTCAGTGTGAATCCTTCAATTCAAAAGGCTCGGACTAAACTTATTTGAAAAAAAATGAGAGCTTTGAGTTTTAAAATACACAAAATAGTATCGAATCGTGCAAGTAGGGTATGGAAACATATGTATCAGTGCTTGAGATAATACAAGACTATATGTATTCAACAATCAACGCCACGATATCAGAAGCAATTTTATTGCCTACATATTTCTTCAAAGCAAGTTCCCGAGCCTATGCCTTACAACTTACGCATCATATAATTTTCAGAAGGGTCAACTGAGCTCACGTAATAGACCTGACCTCACGTGGCACTTCTAGATATGTCATTAGGTACACGAGTTCTAAGGAATCGATAGTTCGCTTTTTTCTCCTTGAAAGCTTCATCTCTCTCTCTCTCTCTCTCTCTCTCTCTCTCTCTCTCTCTCTCTCTCTCTCTCTCTCTCTCTCTCTCTCTCTCTCTCTCTCTCTCTCTCTCTCCCTCTCTCTCTCTCTCCCTCTCTCTCTCTCTCTCTCTCTCTCTCTCTCTCTCTCTCTCTCTCTCTCTCTCTCTCTCTCTCTCTCTCTCTCTGTGAACGATTCCGTGACTTATTGACGGTCACGGTGTTGCGAAGTTTTGTAACGTTTTGGACCGTGTGGGTATAGGTAAGTGACTACTTCTGACTTCACTAGTCATTGACCTGACCTGGCATTGCACTCACTACGATTGAATTCAAAAGATCTGTTTTTTTTCGCCTCATTGAAGCCTACAATGAAGCCTACAGGGGGAGGGGGGCGAAACGCCCCCCCCCCTTGTCCTTTTTCCGTTGATATCTCCTAAACGGCTGGAGATATCGTCACCAAACTTTCATGACCCCTTCAGGCATCAATTATGCACATTGTGACCGAAAATTTTACCAGAGGCGGTGATAGGTTGGCCACAAATGACGTCAGAATGACGTCATGTTCTGCCATTTTCGACCGAAAAAAAACCTTCGCGAGAAGAGCTGTCAGGCCTACAGCTTTGAAGATGCAAAAAAAATGATCAGACATAAGAGGTGTAGAATTGACAGGGCTACAAAACTGCTATCTTGGATTTTTGAAATTTTTGATTTTTGACTCCCAAAAATCAAAAAAGCATTTTTTTATATATTAGTCACAACCCCAAAAAAAAATTTTGACGAAAAAAAACGGATTATATGTGATAGTACCTACCGTCTTCTATCTACATACAAAATTTCAGATCGTTATCTCGTTTTTTGGCCAAGTAATAGCGAAAACAACTTCAAAAATGATGACGTCAAATTTTCACACTCAATTTTTGGCAATTCTAGACCAGGTAGGGCAAAACAAAGACCACCATTAGACTCCCCGTGGCCCGTGACGAGTTGCATCGAATCAATACCCATTTTATGCAAAAATATCAACTTTAAAATTTGACCTAATTTGACCTGACCTTGACCTGACCTTCACCAAAACGGGACCTTAGCTGGCCCCAAAGGCTGCCTGACCCACATAATCGCATTTGTCATGTAAAATGGACCATAAAACATGTATCACACCACACTTACATATTGTGACCCCCAGTGACCTGACCTATGTGACCTGAACTGGTATCAGTGACCTCAGATAGCAAAGTATGTGTTTGACGAGCAATGTACGATCGATGGTTTTCAATAACTTACCAATTTATTCGATTTCACAACACATTTCTTGAAATGCCTGTGAACGGTGAAAATCCGACGTTTGACCTGACCTGTGACGTCATTGGTTTGACCTAATCAATGAAATTTGGTCACAAGGTAGTTCCCCGGTAGGGCTATCGAACGCCGTTTTGATTTTGGAAATCGGCCGGTACGGTTCCGAGATCTTAGGGGGGGGGCGTTTCCCCCCCCCCCCCACGGGTGGTAGGGTCCGCCGATTAGCCCTACGGGGCGCGGGTTAATTGGGTAATGGGTATTTTCTCCCCCAGCATAATTTGAAGGATGATGCCGTGGGCTAATCAAAGGGCGATTGCTGATTGTCTCCTTCGGTGCTTGCCCTTAGAACACACAATTTGTCGGGAAGTCCCCTCGGATTCAGGAAAATGCAGTCATTCATAATATACAGCCAACATATTTAAACACATTTATTGAGCAGAACATTATCAGAGGTATCTATCGTTCAGTACCTAATAATTTAACAAAAATCAGTCAGTGATCTGACAAAGGCGACGTCAATTCATTCCCCTAGTAGACGTCGCAGTTGGCAGACGAGTACTGGGTGCAGATGTCGTCGTTGGTGACCTCGCTGAAGGACTCGGACTGGTCCAGACCAGAGTCGGTGATGAGGTTCTTCATGTTGCAGTAGTTGGTGCTCGAGTCCAGGTAAGCGTAAAACGTCTCCGACCTAGAGTAGCCCTGGAACATAGCGAAATATCCAGTCAGCGATACAGCATAGTTAGGCATGTAAGCACTCAGCGTTGTAGTGTCTACACCGGTGACATTGCACGCTACAGAACACACTGCGGTTGACTACATGTAGGCTAAGTTCTCTGTCCAGGTGAAGTAAAAAAAAAAAACAGCGTAAAAGATACATCAATAATAATTAGTTAGGTATTTGGAAAAAATATTGAAGCACCGTTTGTTCTATGAATTACGTAGCACATGTGACGTACACATAGCATGAAGTACGTACTCGTATATGTAACTACGTGAAGCTCTCGTAGGTATATTGAAGCACTATTTTCTGTGGGTGTGACTCACGTGCATGGCGCAGGTGCCGTCGCCTCCATCAGTGAAGGTGAACTCGAGGTCGTCCACGTAGCCGGCAGAAGGGGTCGTGTGGGTGCCCGTCACGACGTTACCATCGGTCGTCAGCACCTAATGGAAGGGAAATGGCCAGTTGGTTTTTAAAATTGTATTGTGGATAGTTAGAGCTCGGTCAGCGGCTTACCTCAAATGTTGTTTCATCACAAAAAGGCAGAACCGTCATGATTTTATAGAACAGGCACATCTTCCCTCCGTCCAGCATATCCGACAATTTATGCCGGCTCCCGGCATTTTCGTTTCCTGTACGGATCTCATTTTCTGTCTCATACAAACACTTTTCTCCGTCTACCTCACCTCATACACACACTTTTCTCGGTCCAGCTCACCTCATACAGACATTTTTCGCATTATCTCGCCCCATACAGCACTTTTCTCCTTATCTATCTCCCCTCATGCAAATACTTTTCTCTCCATCCATTTCTCCTCATACAGGTACTCTTCAGCCATCTATCTTACCTCATACAGGCACTTCTTCCTTATCTATCTCACCTCATACAGGCACTTTTCTCCGCCGTCAGCACAGCCCTCGGGGCCGGACCAGGCGTTCATCTGGTCAATGATGGCCTGCTTCGCCTCCTCGCAGGTCACGCCGAACGTCCTGGGGTCGGCGAGGTGATCACCACGTTATAAGCAAGCCTCTGTCGCCAATTCTATCTCATCCGCTGGATTATCAGCATGCTTCAATTTATTGTCTGATTGTAGCAGTTTTCAAGTGTCGTTAAAATCCTGATATCCTTAGCAATTAGCACCAATTCTTCCTAAATCACGCTTAGGTTCAACATTTAACAGCTTGATTTGAAGGAGCACGATATACCTAAATGCTAAAATCGGTGCACGGTATACCTTCTTCTGAATGACTGAATAAGTGGTACATTACGGTCATCCCTATAGTTGCCGATGTAAATACGCTTATGTGCTTACCAGTCGGCCTTGCAGGAGGCGTGCAGGGGGTACTGGGCAGCCGAGGCCGCAGCCACCATCGAGAACAGAACAGCGAACTGCATCGCGAAACTCGACAAACAAATGAACCTCGGTAACGCTTCACAAGACTGCAGTGCGGACGGTGTGCTGGGCGGCGTTTTAACGGAGCCCTTATCGGGGCAGCAGTATCGGATGTGTGTGGGATTCTCAGGGGCCGTGAGAGGGACCGCCTGCACTGCGGCAGGTCACCGAGCCTGCTGCCGGAAAGCTCCCGAGTCGTCTCCAAGAAAAGCTTAGTGAGGCCAGATAAGAGGACCCATTGCCCCAATTCACTTGCGCCACAAAAGGAAATTAAGTCATTGTTTTAGAACTGCGTTTGAGGTTATGTAATAAAACGTTGTGTTCCGGGCTGACACCAATTCTCTGGTGCTGCTGACGAATTACCTGTCTATGTAGAACGCCATTTAATTACCTGATTGCTTTGTAGGCCTTAGGTAGGCCTTAGATTCTGTCTTATGCCAGCTAAATCGCCTAATCGTATCCACAGTTACGAATGCGGCACTATAAACATACGAGTATACACAAAAAAACTACACGGCAAAAGCGAAAATCAGTAATTATTTTCTTTCAGGTTTATTAGCTCAGTCATCATTCCCCTCAGAACCAAACAGTTGTCGCTAACAAAAATTGTAGAAACATGCAGTATTATTGGCCGGTAGCCTGACTTTTGAGGCTAAATGCCTAAATCGACGGGTGCGGGATGTCGGCTTTTCCCTACTTGAGCGCTACCGAAACCGTGCTGTGGTGTTAACTCCAGAACTTTACAGACACGATTGCCCTTTTTTCAAATTTGTAATGAGGATGACGAAACGCGTCACCCGTCTGACCGGCGACTTTCCAATAGGATCTCGCTTGCATAATCGAAGGGAGGACTACTGCCGCTCTCTGGCTTGTTTGTTTGTTTTGCTAGGAGCAAACCCTTTTAAAACTAAGCCATTAAAGAGCTACGAGATTTTAGGATAGGGCGTAGACATTGGGCTGTGCGGGACACCGACAGTGTTTCTTTGTTTTGTTTGCATTGTTGGGTTAGGCTCTTTCGGTCTATCGAGACCATTGCAGAGCCGGGAGAATGATGGGAATTAGGGGGAGACATTGGTCTGGGCGGGCACCCTGGTGAGTCATCGGGGCTGAACACATCCAGTGGGCAGGCCACCCAGCCACCATAACACTCACCACACCCGGTTACGGGTGTGCTCCTACGGGAACTTTACTTCCAGCATGGGATATAAAGTTCCCTGTCCAGCCCGGAACAGGGGTTGAGCCGTGGTGGAGAAGGATTTGATTTTCCTGAAGGTGGAATTGTGGAAACGACGGAAAGGAGAACCAAAAGTGGTCCTGGTCCATGAAGGCGAGACCGTCCCGGTGGAACCGCATTGCCCCGTTAGGACAGTCAGCCCACCTCCCATACGGACTACGGTCACCCCGGAGATAATCTTAACGGGCCCTGGTGTGGACCAGGGACCTGACCTCATCCACCAGTTGCCAAGTGGGGTGACCGTCAGCCCAGAAAGGGAGCAGGTCCGGAGGATGCAGATGGGTTTGTCCTGGGGGTGGCGAGTAGGTACGGTAAACGGTTGCAATATCGCTCCCTGGCTTTCGTTTTTGTTTTATTTAGGTTAGGCCCTTTCGGTCTGACAAGACCATTTCAGAGCCGGGAGGATGATAGGAATTGGAGGGAGACGTTGGTCTGCCGCTCCAAGGGAGCAGCCCGCATGAGAACTCTTCACATTTACCATGGCCTTGCATTTACCAACAATATAGTTTACTCTTCTATCGACAGATGTCGCTATCATACAGACTCCGTGTGCTGTTATTTGGTAAGTGCTGCCACCTACACGCCTCCACATCCTATGCGTCACAACTGCCGCAATTGTTGCCGGGCGCTGTGTTCGATCAGGATGTGGTGGTGGGTTTTTGTGTGAAATTAATGCAAAATTAATTAAAATCAAAATTCAAGTGAAATACGCGCGTAGAAGTCAGGTGCGTTGCATAATATTTCTGTGTGTGCTTTATATCTCTGCGTTAGATTACATAGGGCCTTGGTAAGATATATGTCAAATACTTTTGGATGAGGTGAGGTTAGACGCGTTAGACCCTTTTCATTTTGGTTATTTCGTTTTGTGATGGGGCGAAGACTCTGAGCAACGGAGTCTGTTTTTTACTGAGGCTGACGACTCAGTAAAAAAAAAGAATATCAATATAGGTGTAATCGGAGGACTGTCCTGGATGCATCGTTGCCAGCAAGTTCACATTATCTTTTTGTATATTGCTAAGTGACTGGCTTTTAAATAGACACAGTGTGTCCAAAATTGTAATGATGCGGGGGAATCCGCCCATAATGAAAAGTATAATGACATCCTAAAAATACAAATAAAAACATCCACCCAGCAGTCACGACTCATAATAACAACCTCCAACCCAAACTGAAACATCTAGGAGCAAGAGAAACACAAACCTCGCAAACTCTTACAACACGCCAAGACAACCATTCAAATACCCCAAATATTCAAATATATGACCCAACTTAAACCTTATTTAATATCCCGAATATCAGAATGCCTTCAAAGTTTTATCAGTATTTAATATTTCTACATCATTTTCTTGTGACATAAAAAGGGTCGAAGTCAGGTTTTATTAAAATAACGACATCCTTTCAGGCCTTTTTTTCTACATCCTCCCCTAACGTAAAATGAATTTAGCCACACTGAATAGACACCACCAAGGATGTCAGAAATTTTATAAACGTAGCACTCGGAACACAAGTTTAAAGGAAATAGTTCACTTTTAACATGGGGTTTTGAACTGGAATAGCAGTTTCGTAGCTTGATCTGAGACTAGCACAAATCAGGAGCTTTTAAGGCTCAATGATCACCCTAGACGAAGATATTCCATTTCTCGTTCCGAAAAGAGTGCCTTGCAGAGGAATGTGTGCCTTGCACAGGAATGCAGCCACGTCATCGTCAGCCAATCAGCGTGCTGCTTACAGCCAATGCAGTATGCGTAGGTTTGAACTACGCGATATGATTGGTCAACGCGTAATAAGCTTCCGCGTCAAACATTATTTTACATAGAATATAGTTTGTCCTATATTAAAATATAGAAAAAAAATTGTTTTTACAGAAAGGTTTTATTTTATTTCATGATCATTTTGAGCATAAAAAATCATAAATCAATAGCAAAATACTAATTTCAGGAAAGTGAACTGTTTCCTTTAACCCCACTGACTGACCACTGGCACAAGCCAACTTTACCCATAGAAAGGAGGCTGAACTTGTGGGAGAATTAGAAATACAATTACCTGCTACCTCAACCTGTGGGAGACTAAGAAAACTAAACAAACCTGCATCTCAGGTTTCAGGTTTGTGATAAGACAATTTTTAATTAGGTAAATTCTGTAGGTTTCAGCTTATTCCAGATGCCTAGGTATGATATGAGAACTGAGAACAGCTGGAAAAATAACACTTGATGATTTATTTGTTTGACAAGAGCCTGTTTTTCCTCTGCATATCATTTTGTGATCATCTCAATTCAATCTGTGATCAATTGTGATCATCTGTACCAACAGAATCATTGAAATGTGTTCTGAAATGTGTCCTTATTCATCATGCCTACCTACCTATTTTATATAGCTGCTGCTGATTCAGTGAAGGAAGGAGAGCTATGATGTCTGATGGTCTCAAACACTGCAGTATGCTGCCTGCTGGACTGATTTTACCTACTAATCAGTTTGTAGTTTATCAGTCTACTAATCATCACTAGCAAATGCTTGAGTGTATTCAATATTTTTGCTCAGTGTTAACAAATTAACAAACCACTATGCTTAAAATGATTATGAACACCTACACTATGTATAATGCTTTAAGGGTAGTTAGTTGGAATTTACTTTATCTCCTTTTCAACACACCTTTGGGCGCCTTGGCTCTCCAATGGAATGAATAGGTTGCTGATATTGTAGTTTGATACATTTGTTTTTTAGGGCAGCCTTCTCACGACAAGAACATATGCCACATGATAATATGCTTTATTACTCAACTCATGGTTACTTCATTGGATGATTCGTTACCAGGTTTCAGCTTCATAACCATGTAATTGTGATGCTCTGTCCACAGACATCTGAGGAGTCTGCCGGTGCCCGTCCCCCTCCACCCCCCACCGGCCGGCCGCCATGTCCATGGAGAGTGGGTCGGCCTCTCTGCTGGCCGACCTGTCCGCCGGCGGCGACGACCTGATGCCGGCCGTCCGGCAGTCGCGCGGCTTCATCGAGCCGGAGCAGGAGCCGGCTCCGGCGCCGGTCGTGGCGCAGACGGCCGAGCCCGCCGAGCCGGAGCCGACCGCCGCCGCGCTGCCGGCGCTCGGCGACGGCGCCGCCACGTGCGCCGAGCGTCTGGAGCTGCTGGGAATGCTGCTGGCCAGCCCATGTCCGAGCTCGACCATCACTGCGCCGCCGGAGCGGCTGCAGCTGCCGCTGCCGGCCGACGGCTTCATGTGCGACCAGTGCGGCGACAGGTGCGTACCGATGGGGTCTAACGGCAGAGGCTGGGCTAGGGGTGGCGTGCTGCTCGGGAGTTTTTGAAGGTTTTTGCAGTAATAGTAGATCGCTGCAATGCTACTCGAAGCACTGGAGACTTGTAAGCTTCAATGTGAGTTAGGTATGCAGTATAATTTTGAGCTTTAAGCTACATTTTCCGGTCGGTGATAGCTCAGTCGGTAGAGCGTTAGACTCCTCGTGGTAAGAGCACGCGTTCCTGGTTATAACAGTCCGGGTTCGAAGCGTGATGGGCGTTTGACGTTAATGAACCTCCTGACAGGTATGGTTGCGGCTGATGGCAGGCTGTAGCCAGGCGAAGTCAGAGAGGGAACCGGTCGTACGCGGCTATGTGCGCACGTTAAACTTTCGACTCCAAATTCTGCCATAGAACCGCAATGGCGCGATCGGAGGGTAGAGGACAGGGTCAACGCAACAAGCTTCGCTTAGCGGGGGTCTGTCCTTGCAGATCCTTCCTTTCAAAAGGTTCGGACTAAATTTAAAAAAAATCGTTTTCCATAAGCCGTAAGCCATGAAAAGAAATCACCGGCCGACTACTTTAGTCAGTTGCCTTGTGACGCCCCAGTTTCTGTACCGGCTGGGTCTACCAGTGACGTTTTACTCTCCCTGTTCTGTTCAGGTTCGTACTGCCGGGCAGTCTGGCGCAGCACCAGCAGCGGCGCTCGATGCGAGTCACCCTCAACTGCCCCATGTGCCAGGCGCTGGTGGTGTTCGACAACAAGTGCCAGCTGCTCGGTGGGTGACGATGACACCGCTGTTTAGCGTTGAATGTCTGGTCGGGTTCAGTTTGCTGGGTTGCTAACTTGGTTATAACTGATTGATGGCTGTCATTTTGTATTTGTTGGAAGGTTATTTTGGTTAGATTTGAGGTTGTTCAGTGGTTTTCGTGATCTGATTTTACAAAGTAGGTATTTTGGATGATTTTGATACTAGTCGACTGACAAGTAAGACCTTCCCTGACACTCTACCTCTCTCCCCTACAGAGCACCTGGACGCACACAAGATTGATCCCGTCTCGATCGACCCGGCTTTAATAGACGCCTCAGCACTAAGTGCCGCCGAGCTGGGGATCGTTCCGCCTACCCCAGCTGCTACCCCCGCTCCCGCCCCCGCCGCAGCCTCCCCCGGTGCAGCCAAACGGCCGGCCAAGGCGCAGGGCGTCAACAAAATCGTCAGGTAGGTCTGGGGAGCTGGTGTGACGGTCAGCTGAGAGATGCTGGTTGTTAGACTCTCAGGAGCCGTTTGTTAGCGGTCTGCTAAGATGACGCGCTCCCAGGCCGCCTGTTTATTATTATTATTATTATTATTGTTTATTCAGCATCGTCATGCGACAAAAAGATACATACCCCTCCCCCTTACACACACAAACACACACTAAACCAGCATTAAGGACTAGGAGGTCAGTAGCCGAACAGGCGCCGCGAGGCCTGACAGTTTAATCTAGAGGACGCTGCCGTTCTGCTGCTGTTGAGAGGGGCGCGTTTGGGTTTGCCCTGCTTCCTTGTCTTCGATGTTTTGCTTTTGTGCCTAACTATTGTGCGGCAATGCACTGATGGGAGATGTCGCTTGTATGTATCTGCTGTATCCCACATCGATGCGTGTTTAGGCGTCTATTCGCCGTCTGTTGATATATCAGCTGACACCCCGTTTGTGTGTGTTCAGGTCGTCCCCGATGTACCAGCTGACACCTCGTCTGTGTGTGTTGTAGCTGTATCAGCTGACACCCCGTTTGTGTGTGTGTATGTGTGCAGGCCCTCACTGATGTATCAGCTGACACCTCGTTTGTGTGTGTTGTAGCTGGGGCATTCCACGATAGATCGTACCAGGCCCGTCACCCTCATCTCTCAGATTTGAATGAAAATCGGTCCTAGGGGTAATCATAGGCCCCAAAGACGCCTGGCAAAATATCAGACTTCTCAGATCAATACTTTTTGAGTTATATTGCATTACATTTTTTAACTTCGGTTTGTAACGGTGAGTTTGATGGCCTATAACTCAAGAACGGGTTAAGCAACCAACAAAAAGTAAACAACACTAAGCTTGCGATGAATCAAAAATTAATATTACTCTTTAAAAATTCCAAAGAAAAATTTCATTGTTGAGCAAAAACCTTAATCTTTTTTCATTTGCCTCTAATGACTTTTGGGACCAAAATTTTTCACATTTTTATTTTTTTCAAAATAAACTTCATGTCATTCCAAATCGACATGCAGAAAATTAGAAAGGTGTTCTTTCTATAAGTTCCTCATTTTCCCGCAAACAAAAAGGGTTTCGGAGGGGTTGACACGACCCCAGCACGCCGTTTCGCTTCTAATAGAGCTAGAGCCTCGCGGAAAAAACAAGCGTAAGTGCCGTTACAAGTCGCAGCGATTGGCACCCGATTTTAAGGTCTCAGGTTAACCGGTAGCGTCTGAGGTCAGGTCAAGTGACTGAAGTTACGAGTTCGGTTTTTAGTAAATAACTTCGCAAAAAAATGGCCGCAGAGCCGCGATTTTGGCATCATTGTGTTCGCCTAGCTCAGGTGCATCAAATGGTATACTTTTTGCTAGGGTGAGGTCAACTTAAGTAGTTGACCTCGGGTCAAGGTCAGGTCAGAGCCCCTCAGGTCACGAAGCTGGGCAAAGGGTATCATATGGCATATCATTAGATTCGGAAGGTCTTCCCGAGTCCATTGGTGGCCTTCCCGACTCTCTAGCTCCATTTGATCGGGAGTTATTGACGAAAAACTCGTACGACCCTAATGACGTCATAAATGACGTCACGCAAGGTTAATAATGCAAAAGTGAAGCATTGGACTTTGCAAGGAGTGCATGAAATCATGATACCAAGTACGTGAGATAGTTTTAGATCATTCTCGGCGCCAAAATAACACTCCCCATTGATTTATAACAGTGATGTCACGTGACCGACCTGACCTCATGTAACCTTAAAAAATTCCCAGATATACAAGTTGTGAGACCTCTGGAGGACACCGTGTATGCGTCCTGTAACTTTTATCTCGGACAGCTATGGTCATTGGCGTCCAAAACAATGTCAGGACCAAACAGCCTTTTTCACCCTCGCGCTTATAGGAAAGAGGGTTGGATGAACCCTCTTTTCACTTTTTTTCAGATGACTCAGACTTCAACTGAAATTTCAGTAACCCGTGATGTCATTAGGCAGCTTTACCACCTTATTTGTAAGCTCCCATCCCGAAATCACTATTCGAAACCGTTATCGTGCCGTAAAATAAATACATTTATAGAAAGAACACCTTCCTAATTTTTTGCATACTTCTTAACAATAAGCCAAATATTTTTTTAAAGAAATAAAAATTCAAAAATATTTGGTCCCAAAGTCCAAAAAATACAAATGAAAGAAAACTCGATATGGCATATAGCAAAAATAGCGTATTTTTCGAAATTTCAAAAATACATATTTATCTCTGTTTCATTGCAAGTTCAATGTTATATAACATTTGGCATTTGAATAACCCGTCTTAGAGTTACAGCCCGCCAAACTTAGCGCTGCAAACTGCAAAGCAAGATCCAAAAAATGTTATACACCATAACTCAAAAAATACTTATCTGATAAGCCTGAAATTGTTACAGATGGATTCAGAGCCCCTGATTACCCCTGAGACCAATTCTCGTCAAATTCCGAGAGATGAGGGTGTCAAATTGGAAAAAAGTGGTACGATCTATCGTGGAATGCCCCAGCTGTATCAGCTGACACCTCGTTTGTGTGTCTGCAGGCCGTCACCGATGAGCTGCCCGATGTGTAACCAGCTGTGCTCCACGCTGACGCTGGGGGAGCACCTGTGTCCCGAGCCGGAGGATGAGCTCACACCGCTGCCGGCGCCGCCGCCGCGCTGCCCCGACTGTCAGCAGCCCTGCGCCACCGAGTGCTCCATGATGGCACACCAGGGCCTGCACAAGCCCGACCTGTGGCCCTACCCGTACGTGTGCCCCGAGTGCGGCGTCAAAATACTCGGCACGCACGACCAGGCGCTGCAGCACGTGGTGGCCGGCTGTCTGCACATGACGCGCGATGTGAAGATTTGCTGCTCCATCTGCCGCGAGGAGCTGGAGGACGCCAAGACGCACATGGTGCAGGCGCACGTGCAGAAGCTGTACAAGTGCCGCCGCTGTCCGCTGGCGTTCGAGTCCGCCAACGGGTTTAACTCGCACCTGCTGGAGAAACACGGTGGGGTACTGATAGCTGGCGAGTCGCCGTTCATGTCCATCCTCAAGTGCCCGTTCTGTGCGGCTACTTTTAACAACGCCAACGCGCTCAAGGAGCACATGGGCTCGCGGAAGCACGGCGAGCGAGTGCTACAACAGGTGAGCTTCGTGTTTCGCTGTCCCGAGTGCGAGCTTGACTTCTCGGTCAAGTCGGAGCTGGCGAAGCACCTTGCCAAGCAGCACCCTGACTTTAAGCCGGTGAGCATGATCCTCCCTCTGCGCTCGACGGAGCCGCCGCCGCCGCCGCCTCCGTCTCGCTTAATGGGCCGGCCGCGAAACACCTCCGACACGCCTACTCGCTCTCAGCGCGGCCCGGTCGTCTACGCCTGCGGCATCTGCCACACCGACTTCAAACGTAAACCCGACTACACCGAGCACGCGCGCATGCACCTGCGCGACGGCGTGCCCATCTGCCTGCTGTGCAACACACGCTTCGGCACCATGCAGATGCTCAAGAACCATCTGAACGACCACGCGTCGGAGCCAGGCCGCGACAGGTGCGGCCTCTGCTACGCCAAGCTGAACACGGTGGCGTCTCTGCAGTACCATCTGGAGGGGGAGCACGGCATGCGCACGTTCGACTGTGTGCGCTGCAGCATGTCCTTTGAGCGTCTGACGGACCTGAACCGACACAACTTCTCCGTCCACCGCAGCAGCGGCCGGGGCGTGCGGCGGACGGGCGCCAACCAGCCGGTGCCGACCCCGGCCGCGCTGGCTCAGGCGGCCGCCGCCACCCGCTCGCCGGCGCTCTCCGTCAAGCGCGCCCCGCCGGTGAAGGATGAGATGCCGGCGAAGCGGCGGCGCGCGCCGGCCGTCCAGGACGAGCCGGAGATGCACCTTCAGTTGGAGGAGGAGGAGGAGGTAGACGAACCGCAGCCGCGCACTGACGGTGAGACACTGGAGGAGATCGCCAACTTCGTGGCCGCCGGCGACGGCGAGCGGTCGGCGCAGTTTGTGGTTGAGGAGGAACCGGTGGCTGGGGAGACGGAGGAAGTGATCGAGCTCGAGCTGAACGAGGGAGAGATCACGGCTAAACAGGTGGACGCGTTCGGCGCGGAGACAGCGCTGCCGGCTACAGAGGAGGCTGAGTACATCATGCCGGACCTGGACGGCGCCGGCACACCGCATCGGCCCAGCGAGACAGAAGAGATGCTCGACATCAAGCCCAACATAGCGGCGGCGCATGCGCAGTAGGCGCGCGACGGGAGTGTGAGGCATAGTCTGAGGAGGGAGTACGCAGTGAGGGAGAGAAGGATGTAGAAGAATGTCCACGGGGGGAGAGAAGGATGTCAGTTTTCATCATCCAACATTTGCACATAATACTGGACTGGGAGTAGGGTAATCCCCTACTAACGATGTGTGTCTCGTCTGTTGTCCGATTTCCGTGACTCTGTAGGCTACAGAGGTAGAACGGGTGCTTTATGTGAACTATCTGAGTTTGAGTTAACTGGAAACAGACCTTCGAATTCCATTACTAAACACTGCTTGAGTTGCCCTTGCTTGCTAGGGCGTGGAAGATCGTGTTTTGCACACGCCGAACCGACCTAGCTCGGTGGACCGTGAGGACTTTGATACTTTGTAATGTTTTGCGCGCAAACGTCTGGTTTAGGCAGTGATGCGGCCCTGTAAAGCTGCCGGATGCATCGTTTTTACACATTTATCTGCTGTGGTGAACTTCGTATCAGCGAACATTCGTCGGTCGCTTTCGCGTGAATTGCTTTTTGGTGGATGTTTGAATGTATGTATTTGAATCGGATATCATATTAAGACCTTCACTCGACCTTACACCGTCACTTTGTACACCCATGGTACAAACCTGCCATTTTCCACGGAATACGTGAATACAAAATAAGGTACGTTTATTGTTTTGTCTGGAATGCCGCAATGCTACAGTAAAGTTAGTGGTTTGTTATATTGATTTTGCGATAAATGCAGCCTCGTTCTTGGCTAGCTACAGTCGAGATGAGCGAGTCTAGCCTGGCGGACCCGTTTGTTCGACTCTTGTATGACATCTTCTATTCTATCCAGTGCTCGACTGGAGGCAGGCACGGCTTGTCCCGTTAGGTGAGCGTGAGTTGTGCTTGACCTTTCGGAATCACACACGCTGTACACCTGCCTTGTTTTCTATGTCATCTGTCAAACTCTGACCCGCACGGAGCGTCCTAGGTCTTAAATGGCCGATAGTTTGTGATATCCCCACAGGAACATGAAGGAGTTGAACTATCTTCAATCATGTGCAAACAGGTGAAAATGTCAGGTGCCTTGCTGTCTCCTGCTCGTTTGTCGTCACTTCTGGTAGTAAAGGCCTTAGCTTGACCCGCAGTAACCTGAACGCGATGTCTGGGGGATACATGCAAACAAATCCGAGCCCTTTTTATCGGTGAGCGCCAGAACGACTAAACACTGCTGACCAGACGACGCATCCGTGTCATTTATTCCGAGTCCCTGTCCCCACATCCACGACCATTACTGTACAAATGCAGCGGCCACCGGCGCCGCCAGCAGCGCCCGCCTTTGTACTTTGAACACTAACTGGGCGGCCGGCTGGGCGCAGCCTCCCGCCGACACGCTGCAGGCGGCTGCCGGACACACGTAATGCCACACGACACGACTCGTTTGAGCGAGCACATCACCGTCACACACACTATACTCAACCAGTATCCAGTGAACGACTTTATACAGCGCGGTCCATATTGTCTGTCACAACCCAGAGTGCATCACCACAGCTGGCGGTTTACACGCAGGCATATGTTACACCACATCACGTGCACAGTTCATTTATGGAGACTGGGACAGGCGGAGACGGTCACCCGTCTCCCACACAAAATACCAGAGGCTATACAATACATGTCATCGTCTGTAAGACACGGATATACAGGCACACGTGCAACTACACATCACACTATCGAATAAACATCTGAGATTGGAAGACCCGCTCCTGACCGGTCAGCCGACTGTTTCTCACTCCCTCCCTCTCTCTCGGCCCGTCCTCTACCGTCCATAGGTGAGCGATCTCACCACCTGGCGGCCACCGTGCGAATCTCACCAACACCGGTGAGAACGTCCAGCGTTCTCATGAAGCGTGGTCTCAATAACACTGGGCAAACTCCTCGGGTCCTCAGTATTCACACCGAATTCGCCCGTCCGTCCGTGCGTGCGTTCCTTCTCGGACCATTCATTCCACCACTGAACTCGCTCACATGTTCACTAAATGCCCAGTCACAGTAAGTAACTTCCACGCACCCGTGCGTTCAGCGTCTCTCAGCGCGCGCGCAGTTCTGGCCATATCGCTACGCCGGCACGTCCCAGATCTCGTGCAGGAACGGTGGCAGCGTCTTCTGCTTCAGCTTCAGCGACCAGCAGAGCTCGGTGTTGAGCTTGCCCAGCTGGCGGACCTCGGTCAGCACGCTGAGCAGCTTGGCGAAGATGACGCCGGTCGGCGGCGGCCGCTGGAAGTCCACGTACGCCCTCAGTGCCTCCACGTAGATGGACTGGATTCGCTCCACCTTCTCTGGTTCCTGCAGCATGCATCGATCTGCGGATAGGGGGAGAAAAGCCAGAAAGGTCAGATGCTGACGTAAAGAGCTCCTGGTCGGACCGTCAAATGCATACGTGGGTTGGTGTAAAAAATTTACATACGGCTTATGTTTGTGTGACCATTTACGCCCAAACAAAAATAACTAACACATTCTGATGTGGTCTTGTAAAGGCCGTCCATTCGAGTATGCTGATTGCTAACAGATTAATCCGACTACGTGCGCTAGTGAAACAGCCTGAAGAAGACGGCAAGCTGAAGCTTGAAGCAGCAAACAAATTACCAAATTACCAAGCATTCGTCATCCCCACCATCATCTCACCGGAGAAAATGTCGATGGCGGTCAGCAGGGCGTACTCGGCGTTGTCCACCTTCATCTTGGACATCTTCTTGCAGAACTTGAAGTTCTTCTCGATGGTGGAGGCGTCCAGTCCGGCGCGCTCGTAGGCGGCGCGCGTGTACGGGTAGTTGTTGGCGAACACGATCGACTCAGTATCCTCGTCGTAGCGACGGGCGCAGCGCAGCATCATCACCTCGCTCGAACAGGCCTGTGGGGACGGGGGACGGTTAGATGGCGCTGGGGTAATGGTGAAACATGCATGGGTGTGAGGTGGGTGGACAAGACGCCGAAGGATAACAAGTATGGTGAATGTCAAGACATATTTGACTTGAGGACACAAAACCTTTAAAGTGCTTTGAGGCTATAATAGCTGGCGGCGACACCATCGGTCAAAACTGAGATGAAAAGCCTCGTGAATACTAAGATACAAGTCACAAGTGCAACCCAGGTTCATGACCCGCGATGACACTGTAGGTATGTTACGTTATCGGCACTTTGCAGCAGCGTGACGGCTCGACAACTGAATGGCTCAAACCAGTTGCCGTAATGAAACACGCAAAGCCAGATAAGGCGGTCATGACAGCATATCGTCACGCTATACTCATGTACTGGTCACATGGCTCGAACAATGTGAGTTCGTTCCAAGACGGAAGCCTAAACAAACATCAATGGCGTTACTCATGGGTCGCTCATTTAGAACGGAACACTTGTTCAGCGTATCCACATACACAATGCACACCACTTACCAGCAGCCGATGACTCTCAAACGCTAGATCATGGTTTGATTATTACTGTCCCAGTCTACCACTCAAGCCAGAACATGGCATGCATGGCATCCACGTCTAGAACTTAAACAGCAGCTCAGCACCCTTGCTGCTCATATCCCGGACATTGTCAATGCCAACACTGACTTGAGCAAAACCTACGCGATGAGTTGACCACCGTGACCCGACCTTGACACGGCCTCTACCTTGAGCAGTGTGATCTGGTCGTCCTTGAGCAGCCGGTCGAAGAAGGTGAGCCGCTTGCTGAACTCGACAATCAGCTTGATGGTGAGGATGGTCATCTCCGTGATACGACTCAGGTGCAGCTCCGAGTCATCGGCGGCCGACGCGTTCACCTGGGCCTGTAGACGGGCGGCGCCGCCACCGTCACACCACCGACTCCGACTCTGACTCACGAGCCTAACTCTGACTCGGGAGTTGTGTCGTGTTGGAGGCAGGTGTCGCCACCTCTGGCTGAGCGTCCTTGGATTGTGGAGTTGAGTGACTCCGTAGGACGCCAGGCCGGCCTGGATCAGAGTGATTGGTCCTCAGTCCTGTGTCTCATCCCGTTCACATGCCTCAGGCGCGTGCAGCGAAGATGGCGCCAGCAGCGCGGTGCAGGGACACCCGCAGAAAGGTTCATCAGACAGAGAAAGAGAGAGCCAAGGACCGCCACCGTAGCCCGAAAGCGACTACTGCTACCTGGCCACTGCCAGGGCACAAGCCGTGGATGCATGGTACAGATGAGGAGGTATACCTTACCGGAGCGGACGACGGTAGACGTGACTCCGTTCAACATCTACGTCTCCATGCTGGCGATGTTGGCGCGGAAGTTGTAAAAACTTCCCGAATAAACTAGGATTTACCAGTGTTGCTCCCTTTTCCTAAATGATTCTCCCAATATAACATGCGTCTCTGTGCGACGTTTGTACACAGATATAACATAAAATTGCATCTTTTCATATCACTGTTATCCAAGCTCGGACGCTATGGCATCGAAGGAAAATGTAGAGGAAACAATGTAAACAATCATCTCTGATTGAGCAAATGTTTGGCACTTGACTTACAGCTTCTGTGCCGCCTTTACTTCTCAGCACAACACACAACATGGCTCTGCAGCGCCGAGTTTTCCTCTGGCGCACAAGCAGTACTGACAAAACCGTTGTCATAATCCGGATAGATCGATCACACAGGTAAGAGCTGCTCCTGTCGCTACTCGCCACCGACAAGACACCTTTGAAAAGTCCAGCAGTCATCGACCGGCTCGACCAAGGTCACCCCTAAAAACTTCTTGTAACCAGTCCAGTTCCTCGCTTGACATTTGAAAAGGCAGTGATAACAATAAAACCAGATAAAATCATTTCATCTCCGAAGACACGATGCCATGTGATGCAGATGGCATTCGATGAGTAGCCAACACAGCGGTCAGCGGCGATGCACATATCGCGCACTGTCATCACAAATCAAACATGAGCTCTAGGCCGTCAGTGGCTAGTGATTGCCAGATAGTACACTGCTGAAGGATGGTCCCTTCCGTGGGCGTCAAGTTCAAGAAACATACCAATCGCCTATTTCTGTGATACATTACAAGTGTAACGCGTGGATAATACAAATAATCTAACAGATACTAACTAATGTATATTTGGCATCATAGCTCTAAATAGTAATCGGCTTATGTTCTACCCACGACCACATATGATTTACTGCACCGCAGTTTTGGCAGCCGTCAATTAAATGCCATTTATGAAGCTATAAATAGGTATCCCTAATCGAACTGCAATACATAACAAATTCAATCTGACATACAACATGCATTAAATCAATGCTCAACGTCCTGCTAATTGCCAGAAAAGCATTGTATTACTAACGTAAAAATTGCCAGTAAAAGACACCTCGTGAAGCACGTCGGAAACTGAAAACATGGCCTCCTGTCAACAAGCCGTTCCCCTGCGAAATATGACAGTGTATTTGTCGTTCGGTCCTCGGATTTAGCTCGTGAGATACAGAACTTTTACACGCGCCTTTCCAGACTGGTGGGAGGCGTTACCGCGGTGCAGAGACCAGTCAGGGTTTCCCAAGCCACCCGGCAACTGGCAACGCGCCAGCAGACTTGACAACAGCGGGCAGCAGAGCTGACGAAGTTTGTGCTGATAATCTGTTGTGGGAGAAGCCTACGACGAAGGCAGCTAGTCCAACACAGCTCCATTTGCGGAGTTAAGTTCGGCTGCTGCTGGCCGAACATAAACTCTGTAACCGATCAATCGGCGTCCCTCCAGACATGAATCGCTGTTCGTCCATGACTCTGATCACCAGACTTACAAAATAGATCGACAGTCTTTCTGCAATGCGACTTCGAGAGACGACTTCAGGAGACGAATCATTTCACGAAGCCCCATGAAGAATCCTCCAGGACAATATCATAGCTGCCCAAAATTCGTGCACTCGGAGAGCTAATCCACTAGCTGACATTCCGACTGACGGCGTGCCTCTCCTCGCCCTTTAAAACTTATGTAGGTAGTTGACCCCTGCCCAGTATGGCACAATAAACTCACCTCTCACCTTCTGCTCTCGCCGTTCCGATCCTCTCACACTTCACAATCTTACTCTCTCGCCTCACCCGTCCACTCACACCCTACCACCCTAATCACCCGTCGCGCGCGGCCCCGACCATCACCTTCACAAGGCAAATCTGATCGTCGCGGCAGAGCTTGTCCTGGAAGCCGGGCAGCTGTTTGGTGAACTCGACTATTAGGCGCACGGTGAGCACCGTCAGGCCGGTGATCTGCTTACACTGCAGCTCGGCAGGGTCGGAGCTGCTCCGCTCCAGCTGCAACGTCACACAGACAGACGGGCCGCTCACACACCGCACACCGCTACCGCAGCCAGCGCCTCAATGACGTCATAATGACGTCACGGCGGCACAACGGGCGGCAACCAGCACCAAAAGCAGCCCAGTGTACAGGGACGGAGCTGTGATGTGTAGGAATGAGTGAAACACAATTGGGATTAAGTGATACTACCCAGACATTTTAATTCAACGCAATCGAGGATATTTACAAAAAAAAGAACCAAAGTGGACAGGACAAATAACAGGATAACAAATAAATGCACAAGTGATGGGGAGGGAAGAGCATGCACGGTTAAATTTCTCTACTTCAAAAGCCCGTGCAATGAAAGATGACTGGCAAATCCTCTCATCTCATGGGGAACAAAATCACGCAATCTGGTAGCGGTAGTGTGCAGGTGCAGCCTTTTCAGCAAAGCCTTTTCAAACGGAAAAGAAGTCAAATACTGCCGAGCTATGACACTCGGTGATATCCAATTAAAAAAGTTGCAGTCTTTATTTAACCTTGGCGGATTTAATGACGACCGATAGCGGCTATGTTAGATAAAGCGTTATTACAAGCGTTAAACATGCATGCTTGTCCTGAGTCATTATTCGTTGAAGCTGTGTGTGCTTGTGTATTGATGGGTAAAACAACATAAACACGTTCACAACAGGATAAAAATGTTTAATCAGACAGTGTTATTCAACGAGCAGCCTGCCGATAAAAACACATGCAGGGAAAACTAATTTAAAAGAGCTCAGAATGTGATCAACAAACGAATTACATCCGAAAACAGCTAACTTCCTACATAGACTCCCCTGGCCTTCTTTCGATTACCTACTAAGCACTCCGTAATCAGCATCGCTGTACTGACAAACTCAGACAAGAAAACCTTACGCACTACCCCCCCCCCCCTAGTTTTGCTCCCTCGTGAACCCCCTTTCCTCCCTCGTGACTTGTAAGTACTCACCGCCGACCGGCGCATGTCCTCCTTGGTTGGCGACTCGTACTCCTCCTGGTAGCGCACCAGTCGGTTGATGAGTTCGTCCTGTTCGGCAGTCAGCGTCTTCCGGCCGGGCACCGGCATACAGAGAGGGCCGGAGCCGGGGCCGCCGCCGCCGCCGCCGCCCGGCTCACCGGCACCCTGGGCCACGGCCACTTCATCCTGAGAGATCTGAGGGAGGAGGTGGTAGGTGAGGTCTGAGATACGGCCACCTCATACAAGAGACCTGAGGATAGGGGAGACGGGAGTTGTATGAGATACGGCTATATCCTCCTGGGACACATGGCGGCAGGACTAAAGAACGAGCCCCAGTCAACTTTCATCAGGCATGTTTGAGTACGAGCAAGTTAAAAAGATGTTACGTGCCTGCTGTAACGAAACATTTCATTCATGTGTTTTTATTCATTCAAACATTTAGCTGGTCCAGTAGTTCAGTTGGTAAGAACGTAGGGCTCCGCGTGGTGAGAGCACGCGTTCCCCGTTACAACAGTCCGGGTTCGAAGCGCGACGGGCGCTTGACATTTATGGGCCTCCTGACAAGTATGGTTGCGGTTGGTGGCAGGCCGTAGCCAGGCGAAGTCAGTGAGGGGACCGGCCGTGCGCGCCTATGTGCGCACGTTAAACTTTGCACTCTAAATTCTGCCATAGAACCGCAATTGCGCGATCGGAGGGTAGAGGGCAGGGTCTTCGCAACAAGCTTCGCTTAGCGGTGGCTCTGTCCTTGTGAGTCCTTCCTATCAAAAGGTTCGGACAAAATTGATAAAAAAAATGTGTGGGTGAGCTAAAAGAAAAGCTTCCATTTGAAAGGCTTCCATTAGAAGAGAGCAACAATATCATATCAAGGAAAAACGGTCGAGTAATTCCAACAACTACGTTCAAATAGTTTACGCTGCAGGAACAGAATAACACAGATAACTTTTATAATATTTTCCCGTTGACATATGCCCATCCACCATCAGCCCGTTGCCGTCGCTCCTACCCCATCACCGTAGACTGACCGTGGCCGGCGACAGGATGCCCCGCTTGTCCCCGGCGTCGGACGGAGTGGGTGTTGACGGCTCGGAGGGCACGGAGCCAGAGCGCGCCCGACCGCGCTGCTTCTCCTTCTCCTGGCGCTTGGCCTTGCACGTGAACTCGGGAACCACACCTGGGGGAGACGGCCAGAGGTCAGGTCATGGGTCACCAGAGACGGCTAGATAATGCATGGACAAACTCAATTATACTCATTTATACAATGTCAGCATGTGGCTATGGTTGCACTTTGAGAATCCATCCATAGTTCATGGTCTGGAAAATACGTTTCGATGTTTTTAAAATAATAATTATGATAAACAAATAGAAGAGCTGAATACACTGTGGTAGCAAGAAGTTCATTTCCTAGATGGATTCTAAATAGAGTTGCAAAATTTCCCTACCGCGCTACCGGCATGCCGGTAATTTTTCACTACCGCAGGTTTTTTCGTGGTATCTGGCATGTCTTGCCGGTAGTATGCCGGTATTTTTGATTTTGCACAAAAAAAAATTATCAGCATATGATTCAAACTTTGGACACTAAGAGGCTATTGAATTGTAATAACAGCAATCTTAGCCACTGCAAAATACATTTTGTGATAGAAGTTTCATTGCTAATGGTAGGGGTAAACAGTGAAAACACATGAACCTCAGCATTTCACAGGTTTCGCTCTAAAATTGGAATTGTCAAGAATCTATTGTGGTCCATTAAAGGAAGAATATTCATGTTGCAAAAGCACAACCAAAGTCTTATGGTAGGTAATAGGTATAATACAATAAAATAAATAAATGTTCATGGCAACATTCCCTAGGCAAAAGGCAGAATCAAAACAACACAAAACACGGAAACTTGAACTGGCCTTGAGTCCTGAGATGTGGTCTGAGATGCTCTACAAAGAATTTGACACTGAAAATCCGGCTGAAAAGGCAGGTGTTAGGTAGCCGTGAGCCTAACTTTGGTCCCAAAATGAAATGAAAATGAATTAAACTGGCATTTTGTCCTATCTTTGCAAGAAAACACAACATGCAGACGAAATGAATACAACGTGGCGCAATATGATCTCCAAGGATTGACTTTTAAGATCCTCTGTCCCCTAAAGAAAGGATGTAAGCTGATGACGTAATATTTATTCATATGCCCTCTTGGTTGAATTACTTAAGAGAAATGAATTTTCTTGTAGTGAATAACACTCACAGTGTTGATTTCAATTGGAATTTAATATTGTGTTGGATGATTTTTATCAATAAAATTATTCACGAGGCAGTAGTTTGCAGTCCTAAAACCTTTTATGCAGTGTTTTAATCAGCTGGTTAAAAACTGTGTTATGGCGCATCTGTTTCGAAATCCTTTGTAACCTGGGCCCTGTTTCACCGCCCGACGCTGCGCGCGCTGCAGCGCGCTGGGAGCTGAGGCGTACCCCTGACGTCACTCGAATGACGTTGCGTGCGATCCTTAGCTTATGATGAATCGCGTTTGGAACAGAGGTCCTAAAGAACCAAGTACTGAGAGAACAGAGGTTTGAGTGCGAATGCTGCTAGCGTGCTGATGGTGCTGGCGCTTGGGTGTTAGCGTTTTGCGATGACGTCATGGCGTAGCGTCAGAGGGAAGTTTGTTGATATTGCCATGGAAACCCAACGCGCCGACGCGCGCAGCGCACTGCAGCGCTCCACCGTGAAACAGGGCCCTTGTGTTTGTTCCCGCGTTTGAGATGGGGAGGATATTATATCGTTTTTATGCATATTATTTGGTGACTTCTCAGGACAAGTGAGTTATTAACACATATTTTTACATGATTCGTATCTTACTCACGAGCCAGCAAGCCATGGCGGATAGGATGGCCTTGGCGGATAGGAAAAGCAGGTGTTGATCTCGCTTCCTCAGTTAGGAACATGGCCGAATCTGTAGTTTTTTATATTGTGATTTGAGACTATCTATAGTTCATTATTTGGTTGGTACCTGCAACATTTTAGGAGAATGTGGAAAAACGCTTGTGGTAAATGTGATTGCTGCTCACTGTGCAGTCTTCAAAAACACATTCCAGTAATTCAAGTTCTTTTTGTCCTTGCTTTTTTGATACATGTGTTTTTTTTGTAGGCAATACCTCTTGGATTACAGGTAATATTTAAACAGCTGTAGACTGGAATTGAGTTACAAAATTGTGGTATTTGTGGGGCCAACTCAGCCAAAATCAGGCTGCTGGTAGTTTTGGTTGGACAATGGGTGGCTGCTGGGTGGGGCGGTTACTGAAATTGCCAAAATGTGGCATCTCATGTAGGGGTAAGCCAGAATCAAGAATGCAGCTTTTTTAGTATGCCGGTAATTTGGCGGTTTTTTTTGCTTGGGGCGTGGTAGCATGCCGGTATCCCAGAAAATTTTTGTGGGGCGGGGCGGTGCCGGTAGCAGCCCATTGGGAAAACTTTGCAACTCTAATTCTAAAGCATTGTAATTATGAGTGATTTGGACGTTTTCTTAAATGGTGCCCACGTCAAGCGACAGACGCCCACAGCCCCAGAACAATCACGGCGGGTTGCTGCTCGTCGTGGAACACGTAACAGCATCAAATGACTGGACGAGTCTAGGGACGGTCGACTAGGCGGTACATTTGTGAATTATTGTTGCGGAGGAGGACCGAATGAATCATAGAAACGCGCCTCAGACCGAACCGTTATAAACGTCTGACAAGGTCACGGTTACAGACGCATGACAAATTTGGCCCAATATAGAACAGAAATTAGGGATCGCCCACGGCTCCAATTACAGGCGATCAAGGGGTCCGCAGCAAAATTATAATAGCGGCACCTGCGCTCGCGTCGCTGGCCGTAAAAGCATTTCGATACGGTCATTCCACATACCAGCCGGCCGCGAGGCAACATGCCCGTAATCTGGCCGCAATAAATCCACCTTCCCCACCTGGCGCCTGTAACACCCGGCCCATCCCTTCTCCCCAGTCACGCCGTTTGGATAAGCGTCAGAGCCGACGTCACAATGTGGACAGACGGGGCGGCAATGTGGACGCCGTGTGGACGGGCCGGGCCGGCTGGCGCGCAGTGGCCATTACGCGGAAACGGCCCGCCGGCGGCGGCGCGGCGCGGCGCTCGGCGGTCGTTCACCCCTCGCCCTTGACCTTGGGCAAGTCCAGTTGGGCGGGCGGCCGGCGGCCCGGAGACGGAGACGGCCGCCGCGGCCAGGGTCGCCGCGCAGAGAGACCACCGGCGCGCACCGGACCGGAGACCGGATCAGGTGGTCCGGTCCGGTCCGGTCCCCGGGGATCGGTCCGGACAGGTGGGGACGGTCCTTGGGGCGTGGTGAGGTATGTGGGATCTGCGAGCGGCATCGCCCGGTAATGCCCAAATGATCGGTCCGGGATACAGGGATGGGCTGGAAAATTCCACCGGTATATCGACTTAAGTACACTTACTAACTATAGCCATCTTTTGAAAAGTGAGATCAAAGGCAACAGGTTCAGGGAAGCACAAAATATTAAACTTACATTCTGGCCGCATCCCGACGGCGAGACACTTCTTCAGGCGACATTCTTGACATTTTCTCCGCATATACATATCGATCTCGCAGTTCTGGCCATATTTACACACGTATACAATGTTCTTCGTCATGCTTCGCCGGAAGAAACCTGAAAGAAAATCAGCGTCAACCCTCAATACCTTTGGGTATAACAGGGTGACAAACATAGGTGCGGGAGCCGGGGGGGCAGTGGGGGCAGCTTGCCCCCCCCCCCAACTCTGGGGCCGTGGGGGCGGTGCCCCCACAGCTTTGAGACGGAATACCACACTTTTTTGCAAATGTTTTCTTTTTTGTTGAAAAAGCCGAGGGGTGAAAAATAAGTGGTCTAAAACCGGTGAGAAAACTAGATTTGGGGGTACCCTAGGTTGATCTCTATTATGGTGTGCCCCCCCCCCCCCCCCCCCCCCCAGTCGGAAAGTAGTTCCCCGCGCCCCTGGTGACAAAGGAATACATATTGCCTATTGGTGACCAGCTGAAACGATACAAGCATGAAATTTCAAGGTCAAAAGTGACAGGGACCATTTGACAGTGAATTTGAGTGAGTTCATTGTCCATGCCAGGCCCATGTCACTCTACTTTTGATGACATCATAAGAGTGCCTCAAGACAATCACGGCGTGGTGCGCCACAATCGCTTCCAAGCTTCTTGCCCAACAGCTGCCATTTTTAAAAATATTATTTTGAAATTAAGTTACAAATAATAAAAATATTGTAATAAAGTTGTTAATCATTTCAATACGTTATCTAAAAACATACTGAAAAATGATTTATTTATAGTAAAAATATAAGCTCGATGCGTTTTTACGTTGCTTTTCTGCTACTGCAGAGGGTTTTTAAATCGCCGTTATCTTCAAAACCGGCCATTTCTTAGCATATTGCTGCTCTTTTTTGTCGCTAGAAAATTAGTTGGGCTTTCGAGTGACATCAACGGTTGAGCAATATGTGAAAAGTACTATCAATAATCTTCAAATGAAGTTTGTCATTTTTACGTTGTTAAGGAATGGAGTACCCCTTGCGAGCATCAGGGATGACGTCACTCAGGATCTGTCTCTGATTGGTCGGCGGGGGAGTGACTGTACCTTCTATATATGGCCTTGGTCCATGCGTGAGCAGTGAGCACCAATGAAGCGCTAAACGAACGCACTTACACACGAATATCGAAAACTTCACCAAAAATGTTATTAAGAAAAGACAACTAAAAAGGGTTGACCGATTTCATTTCGAGGAGCACTAAGGGGAAAATGCATGGAGATCGTATTCAACGGGCTGTCATCTCCATTAGGCTAATGCGCGGCAACAGCGCGGAAAAGACGATTAAGGTCGTCCGCAAACACACTATCACTCTCCATTGATCGCGAGGGCAGGACAGCATTCTGGGTAATCCCATGAGAGGTCAATGAACTCACCTTTGCAACCTTCACACGTGAGAGCGTTGTAATGGTAGCCCGAGGCCCTGTCTCCACAGACTAGACACAGCTCCTCACTGAGCCGGGGCAGCGGACCTTTCTTCTTCTTTTCTTCAACATTGTTGTTGTTGAAGGGTCCATTGCTATTCGGCGGCGACATGTCATCGTGGCCTGCAAGCAGCAAAATCGATTCACTTACAAACTGCATTGTTTAACACTAAAAAGGTGCTGGCTGAAAAATTATTGCAATGGGCGACGGCTTAGCAGAAATGACACATTCCTTGATTGATTTAAAAACAAGGTGCCCTATGCGTCCATTTGGTTGGAACCTGATTAGGAAAAAGTAGGGCAACACGTGGAAAACGTGGCAACCTGAAAAGGTTTTCACGTGCCCTTCGATACCTCGCATCCTTAAAATGTTGGGAGCTGGTTCGAAATCGATGTTCAATCGCGCAGGTGATGTGATCCGCTATTTGACAGTAAAATACACCTTTATTTAGGTACTTCTTGCCCTAAAACGTTAACAAAATTTAACGTACGTGGCATATTTAATATTGCATTGATCAACAGCACAGGACAGTACTGTTTTCTTCATTGCACTGCAGCGTGTCGTTATCTCCTGCAATACCTTCGCGAAGTCTTTTGAAAGCAGCCCAATCACATCATATTTGATGTGATCACATCATATTTACGCACCGAGCAGCAATGGCAAAGAGACAAAGAGTAGCTCGCCAAATGCTTAACAAAAGACAAGCAGCACTTCCTTGAGCCTGCACCTGACGTTCGACAGCAACGACAGTATCACGTTATAACACGCGATCCGCGTCACACGATCCAGACATCACGTCAGTCCACAGTCGACACAGACGGTTGCACGAAATCCCCACTCCCTGCAGCGAGAGTTTCAGCCGTTTTCACTGCAGTGTCATCAGCCTCGACCACGGCTAAAACCACCACAGCCGCAGCAGAGGACTATTTCGGGCCAGTTCGGCCGCCGCGCCAAACACCTCTGGGAATCCTGCACCGAACCGGACCGGAAAGCACCCGTCTGCATGGGAAGTCAAGTTCAAAGAACGCTCCAAGGTGAGTGTTCTCACGTCTGTGGTCGTCGCGGCTGGGCGGCCGGTGCTGATTGCCACGGCCGGCCTAACCGCCGTCTGGGTATGAAGTGGCGCTGGGACGGGCCCGAAACAGAAGGGCACAGCCTCGCCCCCGGCCGTTCATGAGGTGATTGCCATTTACAGTCTGGCCTCAGGTCTCTGCTCCGAGTCCCCGCCGCCGCCAACGACCGCTGCCAGCCTCCAAACATCAGATAAAACCAGGAGCGTCCTTCAAACGCCGATCTTTGGGAACCACCGATCGTAATTCTCTTCCTGGTTCCAGCAGTGACGTGTATCGATAGGTGTGATGTATCGATACCTCACCATAAAAAGAAACAAATAATGACGGCGGTGCAGGGATCCGATAAGACCAGCTCAGGGCTCACTGTCCTCTCTATCCCCGGTTTTACAAAGAACGACAAATCCACATCCCGGGCCACTTTCTAAACGCTGAGAGGGCGACTTAGCTCGCCACAGATCCCGCAGGAATTCACTCTGTCAGGCAGCGACAGTGGTCAGTGGTCACCCGGGGGTCATCCCATGACATCATTCCCAACTCCACGACACCATGACAGGATAAGTCACGTGGCGACTTCTGCAAACTGGTCACAAAGGACCGATTCGTGAATCGGTAGAAAGCGGGTGTGTTTTCAGAAGCTGAGCTGACGCGCCCGGTCTCTGTCCGCCCCTGAGATGTGGTAGGACCGGCTGTGGTTCGGCCGGGTGGCTTTGTTCCATAGTCGGCCATGAACTGCAGTACCGTTGTGGGGCTCCGAGGGAGGCCGTGCCGCCCGCCCTCTCATCGAGATGGATGACGCGGTATATCGGGAGCTCCACTTGGAGCTCAGCAATCAATCACCGTTTCAAAATTATAAAACTCCACAGAAACGGAAATAGCTAACGGAAGTTTAAAACTACGGTAAAACTTGAAATTGGTTGTCTTCACTGTGACAAGAATCAGTAGCGGCGACTCCACACCTCTTCACACCATTGTTCAGCGGAAACATACGTCTTGCATATGGTCATCTGAATCCAACCCACAGCACGCAATCGATCAACGTCTCGATAGTGCCCCCTACCCTACCATTAGTGTCGGTCGGAATGTTCGCTTCAAGCCCATCACTAAAAGTGATCCCGTTACCAACAAAAGGAAACCATCGCACACGCCCATAAGGCGAAAACTGTCGGCAATCAAGCAACAAAGCCGGCTATCGTATTCGGCATTTCAGTTCATGCAATCATGTTGGAACAAACTCAACGGTCCTCGCCCAACCCGTTATGTAAAACACCATGCAGGACGAGGGTTTTCACAGCCCTTTAAGCCCAAAAGATTCCAGAGTCTCTGTTATGGGGTCTAGACAGGGCGTCCGGTTCCTTCTGCCACTGTAAGAAATGTTTTTAAAACAGTTTCAACCACCCCTGAGCCTCTCGGCGCGGGTCACACCGGATGGACGGTATTGTCCCATTGTCTCCGGCCGCGGTGCCTCCGACAGCAGCGGGCCATGACACCGTGCTGACACACCGTGACACCCCTGTTGACACAACAAGGTCGGTGTCATCGCGCTCCTACCCTGTCAGCCCCACTCCCCGCCTCGCTGGCCCCCGCCCACCTCGCCCCCGTCTCGACTTTGTCCTGTTCCCCATGGTTCCGACCGACAGTCTTATCAAATATGACACGATCAGACGGAATGCATATTAAAAGACGATGATTCAATAGCTGACGTGACGTGTTATGAAGTCAAACTTCATAGTTGATCACGATTTCCTGGTTCTATTTTTTACCAATAGTTCAGAATTTTGCTAGCTAAAGATTTATTGACATATAAATGGAAGTTGCACGGATTTTGCTCGTAGGCAGCATTTACCTGCAGAAAGCAACGGGAAATCTACCAAAGGCATGAAATGCCAAAGATGTCGAGCATTGGCCTGCATTTCCCGCTTGCTTTGGAAGGGAAGTAAACAGTGGATGACATCAGCAACCAATCATGCAAAAATAAACTGCAATACGACACCAACACACCAAAGACGAACGGCACGACGGACGCTGACGCGTCAGTTCGCGGAAAGGCTTCACGAGCTGGAAGCAGCGCTCCCGGTTCGGCCAAACTTTCCGGTTCGCCGGGCAGCTCACAGGAGAATTGGGCCACTCACGGCGGAATGTCCAGTGTGACGGTATGTGCGAGATAGTAGATATAGGGACAGGGAATAGATATAGGACAGGGAAGTGTGGTGAGCTGGTGGGCCTCATTCAGACTAAGGTTTTATGAGAATTCAGAGTCTGCAAGTTGTACTAAGAAGTAGAGCTGAGACGGATCTAGGTACAGGATAATTACAATAAACTGGGGCAACATCCACCACAAGCCTTTTAAGTAGAACCACGGCACAGATATGAATTGCAATAACGCTCCAACGCGATATTAAATACGCCAAAATATAAATAAACAAACATATTGAAACGAGCCACACCATGAATCTGGGCTGATGAGAATGCAGCAACAAATTGCATTAGCATATCGTGCCCAAATGAAGCAGCCCGTAACCGCCTGCTGACCTTGCCCGGTCAACGGCAGCACAGCCTCCCTGTCCGCACCTATCTCCTCGTCTGACGGGCGCCGGGCGATGGGGAGAGGGGCACCCAGCCGTGACGGTGCCGCCTGCTGGGGGAGATGGAGGCGGCCGGCGAGGCGGGGAGACGGTAGGGGATGCGGAGGAGAGGCGGTAGGCTAGGCGGGGCGGAGGTGACCGGCGAGGCGGAGACGGAGGCGGCAGGGGTGGCAGGATGGAGGCGGCGCTGCTGTGCAGGCGTACGGTCATCTCATTATACGGCGTACCCCGCGGTCCCTCCCCCGGCTCCCCGCGTGGCCGCCGTCGGGCCTCGGTTAACTAACACGCAGCACGAGAGAGCCGACCTATCTGCACAGCAGCAGTGCAAGCCCCGGGCTGGAGCGTGCACCAAATGACCAGTCGGTACACCGCGCCGGTCCAGGCGGTGTCCACGCCGCACCGGCGCACCCCTCTAGAACCGACTCAGGGGAGACGAGATACCCAGACGAATGGTGGGACGCGAAGCGTTGCAGAGGGGGAGATAAGAGAGGTGCATGAACGCGACATAACGATATGGCGCTCCGCCAGGCTGTTTGGCCGACGCCGCTGGTGGTCCCTCCAAATGTCATTGTTTTCCATCAACAATGCATGAGACTACCGTAGCGGATCGAAACGGTCAACAGCCGATCGGAGCGGGCACGCTGACAGAATCTATCAAACATTCACTCAGCGTGTCCAAATGCACCCACTGCAGCCGTGATCCCTTGTCGGAGCCGTCCGTACAGCTACGAAAGCCAGGTGTGACGTCCTTCAATGCAAGTCGGTACAGGCAGTGTATTGACTGCACTTGACCCTAGCGGTCACTTCCATTTTCAATTTCATCCGCCGAGGTCCGGCGGTGGAAGGATCGCGCAGAAGGCAAGGATCGTGGAGAAGCGGGCGAGGCGAGGATAGTGAGGCAGTAAGAACAGCGAGGATCAAGGAGCAGCAGACCGAGGGTCAAGAGTGGGAAGATGTTAAATATCACGCCGCACACCGATCGACCTTGCAGCCACCGCGACTAATCCAGCGTCGCTCGTCGTGCCACACTCGGTCATGCATGGCTCATCGCTGGGAGAACCCGAGTTAACGACCGACCGCAGCACCCTGCGACCGCCGCGGCCGCCGCCGCGCTGGGCTGGGCCGGCGCGGAGTCGGCCTGCGCTAGTCAAACACCACATCACCGCCGCGGGGCACGCCCGGGGCCGCGACGACCGGCACCGGATGGCCTTCGCCGGTCGGCCGGGCGGGCAGACGCCGCCCGGGGCACCGGCCGCGCCGGGCCGGCACGTTCAGTATCACCAGGCGGATCGCTGGCCGTCCAGAGAACAGACGAGAGGCAGCTCTCGGCACGGAGGGCTGAGAGCCGAGGGTGCGGCTGCCAAAAGTTCAGTAGCAGTTTCCTCTGAACCCGTTACCAGCCGGATCTATCAGTTAGGCCGTTAGATGCTTTGATGGATAACAATCTGATTCGACAGCCAACGAACTCTAAAGAACCAATTAGTTGAGCATCTAAATGAGTATTCAACAAGAAATGCACACTCGTCAGTCGCAAATTCACTCGGGACATTTCTCATAGGCGAAATGAATGATTGAAATACGTATCGCGTTTCCCACGGAAACGATAAGTTGTTTCTTTGTGCGCCCAGATGAGTCACGACGTTCAGCGTGTCATGCATGACCAGGCACGTACCCAGGATTTCGCCCAGGAGGGGGCCACCTGCTTTTGAAGGGGCCCCCCACAGTGTATAGGGCCCCCCAGGTTCCCCGGGGGCCCCCGGGAGTCATGAAGAACCTTTCGATGGTGGGGGGGGGGCATAGTGGGTCCTGTCTCTCCTGCACACGTAGGTGAGAACACGCCAAGTGTGTGGGAAAACGCAATTCAGTTCTTTACAACCTAATGTAGCATTTGGTTGTGATTTCTCGCGTTCCACTTCATCAAAGTCAATTAAAACGGTCTCTGTAACGGTCTAAGCCTTGAGAAAATGTGGAAAATTGGAAAGTAAAAATATTTTTGCTTGAGGAGTGTGCATGAAACGCACGGCATTTTATGAGCGAGCGCCTCAATTACTGAATATCCTCCAATTCCGGATATGTAGGTATATAATATAATAGTGGGGAATAAATGTCTCGTTATCGGAATTCCACTATCTGGCAACTAGCCCTATGTAAACGCGACTATTATATGTTTCACTAGGAAACGAGCGCAATTGTACTTTTAGCCAGAAAATAAATGCTTGCGTAATTCTGGGACACTCTGTATTAATTGGAGGGATAGGACTTAGGAGGAAATGCGATTGCAAATCGACCCACATCCCTGTGTTAGCCAATGACGCCTTTGGGGCCAAGGTTGGGGGTATTCAGTTTAGCCTTTTTGTTTTTCTGTGATATCTCCGGCACAGTGAAAGATATTGGCTCTTTCAGATGAGTGCCTACTCCAGTCACTACTTATATCCAGTAGCCAGTAGCCACTCAGATGATTTGGGATCAATCAGGTGATAAGCGTACTTTCAGACGACCAGGGGCCCCCAGTCAACCAGGGGTTCCCAGGCGACCAGGTCCTCCAGATGACTAGGGGCCCCACTGCCCTAGGCGACCAGGGCCCTCCAGGCGACCAAGGGCCAATGCGATCAGGTCCCCAAAGCGATCAGGGGCCCCCAGGCGACCAGGGGGCCCCCATGCGACCAGGGGGCCCCATGCGACCAGGCCCCCGGCTACCAGGGGCCCCCAGGCGACCAGGGGCCCTCTAGGTGACCAGCGGCCCTCAGGCGATCAGGGGCCCCAGGCGACCAGGGGATCCCAGGCTACCAGGGGCCCAAGGCGACCAGGATCCCCCAGGGGACTAGGGGCGACCGGGGGCCCCAGGCAACCAGGGGCCCCATGCGACCAGGCCCCCCGGCTACCAGGGGCCCCCTGGGCGACTAGGTACCCCCAGGCGATCAGGGGCCTCAATATCATGCAACCAGAGGCCCCCCATGCGACTAGGGCCCCCTAGGCGACTAGGGGCCACAGACTATCAGGGGCCCATACGACCAGGCCCCCGGCTATCAGGGCCCCCTGGGCAACTAGGGGCCCCCAGTCGATCAGGGGCCTCATGCGACCAGAGGCCCCCCATGCGACCAGGGCCCCCTAGGCGACTAGGGGCCACAGGCTATCAGGGGGCCCCATGAGACCAGGCCCCCGGCTACCAGAGGCCCAAGAAACTGGGGGCCCTTGGATGACTGCAGGGGCCCCTCGGGTACCCAGGGCACATAAATGAAACTTTAATATCAATTTTTCTTCCTAGTAAAAGACGTTTTATCCAGTGTTTAAAAAATATCCTTGGGCCTGAGGGGCCCCCTGAGCGCCTTCGGCGCTCAGGGGGGGGCCTTGGCCCCCGTGGCCCCCCCCTTGGGTACGTCACTGTGCATGACGCAAGTATGGCTGCCATTTTAGTCTGCCGCAGAGCCGGCGTCCCGAGGGAGACACGAATATGGAAATGATTCCGGCTTCGGTGAGCACAAGCAGGTTCAGTGCAGAGAAGTGTTAAGACCTTTGAGGTTATCCGCCTATTCCTGCAGATAATTCAAGTACGCCATCGTCGCTGCTTTGAGCATCAGCAGAAGCCATGGCAGTCGTCATAAAACTTGTAACGGTCCACAGCTCTCCGAAAACTTACATCCGGTTTGGATACGTCAGTTCAAAGTCACCTTCACCCAGAAAGAATGGATTTTATACACCTTGCAGAAACGCGTTGGCAGTCGACCGAAAACCCCCATCCTTGCTCCCATCCAGCGGCGGACAAAGGCTAAAATTCTAAATCGTCCCGGAGACTTCAACGCATTAAACGCGGTAGCACAGCCCAGCGGAGACTGCAGTTCATCACATCACACTAACACCGGTTTCCATGGTGACTGCGATACACAGTACGTCGGTACCACCAGACAGGTGAACGGACCCATCCCGGCATCATTTAGCCGAGCTAGCGTCACACTTGTATTCTCAAAGACAGCAGAAATGTGTCACTTATTGCAAGACATTGTGACAACACTTTCTCACTTTGTCGGTGCCGGATAAATGGGAAAACCGAGCCCGCAGTGGTCACCGCGGGACGCTGGCACCTGTGCGCTATCCAGGTCGGAAATCGCGGTGGATGATGCAATAACATCAACTGAGATTCGTCCCATCTAACGACTGAAATCGAATGCAACCCTTTACCCTATGCATACTGCTATCCTCAGAACAAACTCACTTCCTCAAAAACAATATGCTCACGCTAGGCATTTTAACCATGTTTACACTCAAGTTCAATGCTCTTCCTCCCCTTCAAAACAAAACAGATTGACACAAAGGATTTCCCGGTCGAACCCTTCCCCACCCCTTCATCATCCTCGCTGCGGGCTCCAACCCGTCCTCGCGGCTCGCACACCGCGGCGCGTCCGCCCGAGTGTGCTGGAGCTGGGGTCGGGCCGATGTTTTGTCCGTAACGCTGTTTGTTGTGCAGTCGGGACTGGTGCAGTGCGGTGTTTTGGAGACAGGCATCGATGACCTTCCTGCCCCGCAGCCAACCAACCGACCAAAGAATCAGTGAAATAACGGCGTACCCTCATTTCAAGCTGACCAGCAGGCAGCAAACCCTTCGAGCCGCCCAGCCTCAGGCTGTAGCCAGACTCAGCTAAGACCAGATTCTGCTAAGTGCGCACTGCGCTGTTTCAGAGACCACCGGGTACTCCCCTAATCTGGCTCATTTCCCTAAGCCCTCCCTGGGGCACCGGGCTGCCTCAGTGCGGTCAGTCACCTCCGTCGGAGATGTCACTGCCAAGGTCGTTACAGGTGCCGAGGGCCGGCCGGTTGGTAGGCATTCTGGGTGGACGTCCGCACCCACTGCCATCGACAGAGTGATGCTGCAGACAGCCCGGATAAAGGAGCGACCCAATGCAATGCAGATTCAGACGACAGATGGCGATGGGACGCATTGTCGTCGCGTTGGGTTAGCAGGTAAAAACCGACTTCAAGACAGCGCGGTATGCGAGACTGCTGTGTCTGGAATGCGAATCTGCATGTGGAAGCCTAATTCAACAGTTAGCCGATGTGCGTTGCACTAAATGACAGCCGAAAAATCAGACAGTTCGATCACAAGGCGCCTGTCCAAAACGCAGTCCAGTGACTTATATTCATAGCTCTTGGGCGCCGAAGTCACGTGTACCCTACACACTACAGGCCGCCTAGTCACGTGACGTCACTCATCCCCGCAAAGAGCATACACGTGACCGTTCGTATATTGCTGCCCGATGTCGTGCCGATCATCAGATGGCCTAGCGGCTCCGTAACTGAATCACGGGAACTATCGGCCAGCGGTAAGGGCCGGGCACGGAGGGGAGCGCAGCGCGAGAGTGGCTAACGGTCCGCGGTGGAGAGAGAGGAAGGAGGAGGGAAGGAGAGAGGGGTGTACCGAACAGAGGACGCAAGCAGGTCAGTCTGGGATCAGCTGCTCCCCTCCAGGAAAAGGAAAGATGGAATCGGAGCGGTTTTTTACTCCAGAAAACAAGGTTTAGAGTGCATGTGAAACATGAATCTTTCAGCTCAGTAGCAGCAGTTACTGTCAAGAACCGTTTCCAAGCGCACCTACGAGTACAAAGCAAGCCCGAACTGTTGAAACAAGCAGCCGTTATAATCGCAATTTTTCCTTCTGATTACAAAATAGCACCATTTCAAACCACATACAACAAAGCAACGGTTTCCAATGTCGCAACAAATCGGTTGAGCTTATGTTGGGCTTTTAAACAAATGTCCCCCCTAGTTCTCCCTAGTCTCGGACATCGCCCAGTCTTGACATTACCACGTTGACCGTTGCGGAGTGCTGCGCCATGGGCCGCTCGGCCCCCGAGGGCCGTGCTCCGCCCTCTGCCGCGTGACGCTGCATCACGCCAGTCACGCTGACGTCGAGTCGTGCGCGGCGGCGGAGGCCGCGGAGCAACGGCCGCGCATGGGGGCGCCGCCGCCGCCGGCCGCACGTGGCGGCGGCGCGCCTGCGTGGGGCGGCGCCGGCAGGCAGGACCGACCTTGGCGTCAGGGGCCTTCTCAGGCATCCCGGAACGAGCCGAGAGGCGCCGCCGCTCGCTGATGGCTCGTCTCGTGTCGAGGTCACCACAAAACAGTGGCTCTTTCGAACGACGAACTTTGTGACTCACAATCCCGCCTAGTGCAATGATTTCACTCAGCACGACCCTGGCATTGCCTCCCTCCTACACCAAGCCTATGTCACCTCCAACGTCACCAGTGATGGACGCGGTGTCGCGCACCCAGTCCATTGACTCTGGGATCGTGCGACGACCTCTGAGGCCCGGCAGCACCCCGTCCGGGCGGAGGGCGGGTGGGCGAACGGGTAAACAACCGGCGAGTCGCGGAGCGGGGTGCCAGCGGGGGGCGGACAACACCGCCCGCTTGTCGCCGACCACCACGCACTGTGCCGGGGAGGCTCAGAGCTCGCCACAGCAGGTGAACCATGCCAGCCATGGATTTTGTCGGCATCCAGTTCAAGAGAACGATCTCAGCAAGCAGGTTGCGCCAGTTTTCTTGCGTCTACTCCAGTTTTGGGTTCAAGAAGATTTAAACGGGACTTGTCCTGACCTGACATCTCTTTTTGCAAAATCTACGTCTAATGGAGCACAACGCGCACCAATTTCCACATTCATCTAAAAATGGAATGAATAGAAGAGCACAGAACAAACTCCACATACGATCGGGACCTTTAATAAATGAAAGTTGTTTGCATCTTCCATCGCCCGGGTAAGCTCGCCTCAAACTATGCGGAAGTAATGAATGGCTCGAGCGATAATGGTTCGTTCATCCTGCCGGGGTCGCGGGGCCGGGCAGGTGCAAGCGCGAGGCACGCCCCGGCAGATGTTTCCCTGAATGACGAAGGACGAGAGAACGTCGGCCATTATAACGGACCACCACTGGGTCGAGGGGAGCGGGCAGGTGTCTATTTACAGCGCGCAGCCAGCGAGGGACGACACCACCGTCCACCGCCCAGTCGGCCGGCAGGAGCACCGGAGCGGTACACTGGAGCATCCGGTGGGCGACAGACGGCGCGTGCAAGGGATCCCCAGGAGCCGTCACGCTACGCCGGTCGCCGTCACGTCATGGACACGTCACAGACCAATCACAGGGGTGTCACGATCTGTGACATGACCGTCACGAAGTTCCTGTCGAGGAATATGCGAACCTTGTGCCGGACTCGAGTCACGGACTTGCGACATGGATCGCATAGCGCCGGCCTGACAGGTGGCAGACCTTTACCAGACAACGTCAACCGCAGACGGGTCACTGCAGCATTAATATTTCCTCTCGTGCCACCTCCTGGAAGGAGAAAACCCTGCGGCAACCGCAGGATCCCGCTGACCCAGAGAGCGGTCGCTGCTGCTGCACCGTTCCCGGAGCTCGTCCCCTCCCCAGCCGAGACCAATCCGCGGTCAGGGTGGGCGCCACGGGAGGTATGTGAGCAGCCCAGGAGAGCACCGAGCCCGGCGGGCACCCGGACCGGTCCTACAGCATCCCCGAACCGGCTCAAAACCTGCCTCCAACCTGCCACGCACCCGCCCCGGACCTGCCGCGAACTAGCACCGAGCCAGGAGCGGCCAGGAACGTCCTGGAGCTGTCAGAAGCGAACCGGAGCGGCGACTTTCGGCCGTGAGTCAGGCACTGTTCGGCTGAACGATAGTGGGACGCAGTGACTGAGACTTAGCTGGGCTGATGACGCATTGTGCCGCCACGCTGCGACACGCGTGCGTTGGTGTGCGGATGGGAGCCGCTCAGTTGAAGGCGCGGTAGACCGCACTGAGCGGGGTACTGAGGATTTCGTACAAGGAATTCCGGGAGTGGGGAGAGCTTCCCGCTCAGCGTCAGCTAGCCCACCCTTCGAAAGACAATGGCGTTGAAACATTGTTGAAACTTTGACAGGTGCCGTTATAGTCGAGTGTTTTGCCGCTCTCAGAGTAATCCAACTTCCAGGAAACTTCCGAGATGCCAATGTCATGAAAGGTAGCTGAAGCCCTAAAACTTGTATCCGTGGCTACGCAAAAACCTGTAGCAAGAGCGATTTTGTCGTGCTATGGTAGTTTAGTTAGGCGGTCAATAGTTTGACAGGTGAATGTTACATAACAGCTCGTGTGATTTTCCCTTTCCTCCTTTTTTCGTTGGCCCGCAGCGCAGTTCTCGGAGCTAAACTACACGACTTCAGGCGCGGTTTGTCGCCGTCAAGAGGTCATTGTCCTCCACGGAGAGATGTGGCTGAAAGCGACTTAAACCGGCCGGCATCGGCCCGATGATCCGATAAGAGGATTGCAAAACTATGTCTGCAGGAGAGGATGACGGAGCCTGAGCGCCAGAGCACCGCCGTCGGATTACAGATTTCAGCAGAACGCCTGCACGGGACCAGTGAGCTCATGAGCAAAAACTCAACCTCAAGTAGGGCAATGGCACGAAGATGTGAAATCCCGTACTTTCAGGAGCAAGCGGCTTATCGCGTCTTGTCCTTCATATAGAATTATGTGAATCAGAATCAGGGCAGGAATAAACCAAATCACACCGGAGAGCGTAACAGTCTCTACACATTGCATCAGAACGCATGCATATCCATTATCCATGCACCCCCTAAACGAAGAAAATTCACCCAGCACAACGTGCACTTGCCCAACCGGGGAGCGAGCAATGCCCGGTCAGTGCCCCGCGTTGAGATCTTCGCGGTTCCTTGGACCGGGAAGCCAAATGCGCAGCCCGGGGAGCGGGGGCCCACGAAGGGAGCGGCTCTGCGGGTCCGGCAGGCCGGCCAGAGACCGCGTCAGAACCGCAGCCTCCCTCTCTGCCGCGGACGGTACCCCGCAGTTGGCTAAAGGGATGCCGCTGACCTCCAGTCGTACCTTCCCAGCCACCAAAGGACGGTTCCTCGCTGACGAGATCGTATATGATAGGGGCCACCACCGGGTCCAATGACTTCGGACAGCGCCGAGTTAACATGCATGGTCATTGCCCAGTCAGGCTTAGTGTGTTTGGAGGATACTTAACAATCAAAATGAACATAAATCTTATCGAAATGTATTCGCGGAGCGATGAATACGCAACGGATCAGACGGTAGTACCCAACAGCTTCAGATGTTCGAAAGAAGGGTGATAGATAAAAATAAATCGCAGCTCCAGTGCCGAACGGAAAACAAAAAAAAAACAAGTGTCCAGCCAAGAAAAAAAAACGGTTACTAATGCAAAAACAATTTATCCTAGCAGGCCTTCATTTGATGCCAGTCGTAGCCTTGGCTATAATTACCTTACAGCCCTTCAGCCTTCATTCAGCCCTCCGCCCTGCTCCTCCCTCCCCTCCCATCCCATCCGACCCCGCCGACCTACCCTTGGTGGGGACGATGGTCTGCGGCGGCGCCGTGATGAGAATCTTCCTCATATGGTGCGGCGGCCCTCCGAGGCCGGGCAGCTGGGTGACCAGCGGGCCCGTCATGCCCAGCTCCAGCTCGTGCCACATGGCGCCGTCTAGGCCCACCACCTCGAAATCGGACGGCTCCATGGCCTGTGTGGGCGACGCCAGCACGGCATTGGTGGACGGGGAGGGAGCCGACAGCGGCGAGAGGCGCGACGAGGACACCTCGGGCACATCGGGCGAGTCGGCCGAGCTCACCACCAGGCTCTCCAGCCGGTGGAACGTGCCGCCCTTCGGGTCGGACAGCATCATCACAGGCGGCGGGGGCACCAGCTGTAGCTCGGTCCGACCCGAGTCCGACAGTTCCCACAACTCCCGGCAGTCCACAGAAACGTCCGCCACAGTCGCTCCGTGACTGGGGATGTGGAACCCTCCTCACAGCTCGAACAGTCAAGCTCCAGTTACGAGCTGGCACGGCGCAGCCTGCCACCTCTTCTTGCGTGAGTCGGCAGTCTTTTTGTAACCTTCCAAAAACGAGCAAGGTCTTTGCCAAAATCAACGTATCCCTCGACTTCCGTCAAGCTCAATCAACACTTTCGCACTTCACACCACAGCGTCTCACCAACTGTCCTCTTCTGTGCAGCGCTGGACAGGTATCCCCCGCCGGCGGAGCGCCCAACACACCTGCTCGCCGTCAGGTCAGGTGCCGACTGCCGGCCGGCGCCCGCTTCCGCCATCTTCTCCTCATGACGTCACCGAGCAGCGTGGCGGCGGAGGCGGCGCGGCCGAGACGAGGGCGGCGCGGCGGCGGCGGCGGCGGCGCAGAGGTAGAGGTGGAGCAGGAGCGAGGAACAAGAAATGAAAGTCCTTGAGAAGACTGCCGAGGAAGAAAAGGAGCGCCTTCAGAAACGGATGAACGCCCCATGGCGCGACGCGGAAATGATTCAGTTCGGTCGGTGCTGATAGGTGTGAAACGCTGTCGATGATTTCGATGATTTTGGATTTCGGAGTTCAGATAGGAACTAGCATAATTAAATATAAGCTGCCTAAAACGTCGACGTTTCTTGCTAAAACAGGTAGATTTTTCATTTCCGTAATTTGAAACCGTGAGACATTAAAAATGCGATACACAAGAAACACCCTTTTAACTAACTAAATGAATGCATTGTCCTCTGAATGACATCGTCGTGAACAGCAAAAACCGACATTTCACAACCCCAGGACCAGGATTTTGTTCGGTGGTTGGTGCTAACGAAAAAAAAAACGAACCAGCGTGCCCTGTGCAAGGTACGAGATGTGTGCATTTGCGTCCCTTTAGACTTGTACGAATCGGCGTCGGAAAGCTGAGTCATGGCATCGGCAAATCAGCCTCCACAAAACACTCATATCCAATGACTGACGACTTTTCAGGGTCGGTCAAAGGCCTGCCCTTAGCCACGCCTCATAAGAACCTTGATCGGCCAGAACAGGCTTTGGTTCGTCGAGTTCGAAAAGAACACAGTTTGCGCTTGCAGTCATAGTGGTATCTCCTCGCCACTTGATTTCAGCCGAGGGCTCTCTAATTAGGTGCTCAGAGAGTTGTTAAATATTGTCTGTCTAAAACCAAATATTTTTTTTTGTGAACAATTGATCGTGAATCAATTTGCAATTTATCTTCACTAAATCAATTCAGAGTTTTGATTACAGTAAATATGTGTAATAAATTACCTTTACCGCATCATAAATTTAACGTTTTGATCATGAAACGATACTGGTGTGGTGAATATGCAAAGACAGATCATATGATTGAATCACGGCAAGTCAGCCACAAGGACATCAAATTACAATGCAAGCATACGACGTCCGAAAAACGCAACGGGCCAGCAGCAGCGAAATCACATCCGTGTCTCTGCATTCTATAAAGAACCGTCCACACCGTTACCAGATATCGAGTCCCGAGCTGGGAACCGGGCTTTCTTCCCACGTCCACCAAACCCCGGGCCTGCACAATGCACGGTATCTATCAGTCTTTCAGTGCTCAGTACCGCGGCCGATACATAGTTCTCAAACGATCTATCGGCACGACGTGCTCCAAGGCCGTCTGAAAAGCATGGACGCATGGACACAAACACGAGGAAGTGGCAAAGTGCGGAATTTCTGAGGCAACTTTCATGTCACCGACGGAGACGGCGTGGGTGTGTGTTGTTTTCCTTTGCGGTCAGGTAAGACACAGAGTGCGAGGAAAATAGTATGATAAACAATGCGTTTATGGTGGTGAATACCAAACCAACCACAGCAAGCCGTTATCAACTTCGACTGGCATGCAAACTTTAGGAAATTGCAGCTAATTTCAACGGAATAAAAACAAGTGATGCTTTCTTTGGCGACGAGCGATGAACTTCTTAGAAATTAACGTTGCTTCGTTGCTGTACCTAACTAGTATGAGGCTGTCTGGAGTTGTAGTAGTTGCAATAATTGCATCATGCTGTATTTATTTATCAAAAAAGAAATAGCAGCTTCTCCATATAAGAATGAAGCGGTAGACCATACCAACTCGATGTCTTAGATATGTGTTAACCCTATTAGTGGCAGGCTCCTGGCTACCCCTATTAGTGGCAGGGGGGGGGGGGCTGTTTACGACCCCCCCCCCTTGATATCTCGAGATCTAACGGGCCGATTTTCAAAATTCAAACGGCATTCGATTTCGCTCAACGTGATCTACATTTCTAAAAAATAAAAATTAAAAAATGTCAATAGGGTGGGGGGGGGGGTAGAGGGGGTAAAAACGGGCAAATTGCAGATACATTTTAGACTGTTTATCACGGCCAGGTTTCTGAACCAATCTTAACGCAACTTTTGCCGATCGATAGAGAATGAACCAGGAATTCACATGGATCCTAAAAATATGCATTTTCAAAAATCATAGGCGGATACAGATCATTGAGATTGGGGGTACACAAAAAGTATAGTAAATAAGGTTTTTGTTGGTACTGTTTCTAAAAAGAGTGGTAATGGTCTTGTTATGTTACAATTTTCTTATGAGAGAACGACTACAATTGTATTGGTCATGCATAGGCGGTGTCAGGGCACCTATGTTGGGAGGTAAAACATAACCCCCCTTTTTGGACGCCTGGATCCGCCTATTATAGCAAAAACGTGTCAAAAGAGGATGCACAATAACTGTATATGTTATCACATGATACCTTTCATTCACTGTTCGTAAAACTGGTGCAGCATCGTGATCTTCGCCCAAATGACTCGCTTCACGAATAGGACCCCCCAATTCCCAGTGCTCTGGAGCCGCCCCTGGTAGAGTTATGAACTTGAAATTTTCAGGGAATGTGCCCAATTTAGTTTTAGGAAAAGTCAGAAAATTTCAGCATCGTAGCTTCAGCGGTTTCGGAGATATTCCCGAAAAACCTGAGGGGTGGATGAAAACACCCCCCCCCCCCTGCCACTAATAGGGTTAATACCTTTCGAACGGAAACATTCTATTTTGCTACGCCTTCCAACCATTCACTTTAAAGCTACCTAAATTTATTCAGATCCACCCTCACTTTCAGTCCTAATGACATTGGTAACGATGGTGAGACTGATTGGGTGGGACCGACTCGCTGAGGAACAAGTGAGCCTCTCAATGACAACTTCTTTGAGATAGTCACTTCACATCATCGAAGGAAAGTGTTATGAAAAAGTGGCAGACGACTGGAATCCAAAAGGTTAGATGGCTTGCAACTGTATCGTGAGTCATGAACCTCAAGGAACATAGCCCCTGTGCCCTGGCTGAACATTGAACAGGCAGAGCCGAATAAGGCCCATAGCCGACGCTCATGGGTGCTGCCATCTAGCAAAGCTTGTTAGCAAAGCACCAACCGGTAGGTGGCAGCACCTAGCTGAAACTGCAAACCATTGGGTGCGCGCTGGGCAGGGAAGAGAACGGAATATGCCGACTTTCGCATTGCATTATCTAGTAATGCATACAGATGTACTGAAAGCACTTACAAGAAATATTGAGCCCCCCCTCTTCTGTGTGACTTATTGCAGCAGAGTGCACTTCTGCTCAGAAGAGCTTACATTTGAGCTCCCATCAACTTTGACGCCGGATATTCAGCGGCTGCGCATCAGAGGTCCACCAATGTTATTTCCCTTTTTATGGCGGCTCCTTCCGCGGCCAACGATCCCAGATATTGCCACTAGACTGAAACTGCGCAGTTGGACGTCGGCACAGAGCCCAGCAGTCGACTATGACCGGGTGCTTCAAATCCCCGCACCTCGCAACAAATGCATCACAAACCTCTCCCTGCGACCGGACCCCACCCATCACATGCCGTCAGCAGTGGACCAGTACACCTATCCGTGCTTCTATCCTCAGGATACTGAAATCCTTCTCCTCCACGCCACAACCCCCTTCCGGGCTGGACAGGCAACTTTATCTCATGCGGGCTGCTCCCTTGGAGCGGCACCGCTGCTCCCGAGGGAGCTGCACCCCGTAGCCGGGTGCAGAGAGTGCTTGGGGGGCTGGTCGGCCTGTTCTATGGACGGGCTCAGCCCCGGCGACTCTCTAGGGTGCCTGCCCAGACCAATGTCTCCCCCTAATTCCTATCATCCTTCCGGCTCTGCAATGGTCTTGTCGACCGAAAGGGCCTAACCCAACAAAACAAAACAAAACAAACAAAGTGGACCAGTATCCCGCCGTTCATAGAACTCCAACCACTCGCCCTCGTACCCCCACCTGTCGCTGGCGCGGCACAGGCCACAAAGGGCCGGGGCGGGGCAGTGAGACAACACAGAACAGACACACCGGAAACGGACCAGGCGGCCGGACAGTCAGCCGGCCGGCGGGCGGGCGACCCTCGCGGGGCGACTAGACGCTACATGGGGCGAATAGTACCGGCAGTGTAGCTCACGATTCACTGTCTTTAGAGACTTATTACCAGACCTATTCTATTCTAGTTATGATTCTAGCAGAATCCATACCAAAACACCAGGGGACAAGATAAGGTGACAAGCTCTGAACCAATTTACCGGCTCTTTTTCTGTCAGCAGTTGCTGGTCTAGCCCTAAAGCAAGGTGAAATGAGCCAGCCAACGTATCTGTCCAGTTTGACATGAATTTGCCCTTGGGTTTGCGTTACAACTTACTATTTGGAGGCAGTCATATCCCTTTGCCGGCTCCCGCCCTGTTCAGAGTTTGTTTCCCAGCCTGACCCCACCCCTTACCGCACAATGCCCTCCTTTACCCCCATTCAGCATGTCAGTCACCGTCAGCATGTCGCTAGTGAGAAAAATCACAGGCTTCATACAGCACACAGGCCGCAGACGCATGCTGGCAGGTATCTGACACGCACATTACCACCATATGGCAGCACAGGTGACAGCGCCAGCTGTCGTCACAAAAGGAAAGTGTGCGGGCGAGCCTCGAGCACGTTTCGCCGAGGGAAACTAAGATAAAAAACACACGAACGTGTTTCGAGCCAAATGAATGGGAAAGTTTCAAGGTTACCCTTTTCACTCCATTATCGCTTTGTCCGACACCGTATAAAGCTATTCAGCACCAAATTACTTCCGATCAAACCTCTTATTTTAAGTCCTTGAGAACACGTCCGTAAGAAATAATTTCCTCTCCCTCTCCATAAACACACATGGACAGGGGAATTCGCGTCTCCCCACCGCCACCGGAAACCAGAGACGAGGCGGCGCTCCACGGCCCGCCAACTCCAGCATCGACCAGACTGTCGACGCTTTTTGTCGGTGGGCGTGGTAAAAAGCTGCCGCCTGTCGCCTCCCCCCCCCCCCCCCTGCCGATCTCGGTCTGCCAAGAGGGGAGGGGAGGGGAGCTGAGATAACCGCCCTTCCGCGGGCTCTGCGGAAACGGCGTCGAATTTCGGAGGAAGGTATAAATGATAAATATTTAATATTTTCAAATAAGGACTTTTCAGGCTGTGTCACACTGTGGTAGTAATCAGTGACCTGTCGGCGGGACATTACATAACGAGTTTGGAAGATGAAATTATGTAAGGATGTGAACGTCCTCAGTCCACAAGCTACTGGATGCATGGTTTCTGATGCAAGTTCAGCAAACTAATTAGTTAGGCGACTTCAATTTGTATAGTTGTTTTCTTTCCAAAATGCCTAAAACAAGAACAGAAACAACTAAATGTCGAAAACCTGCAACTTTGTCCGACAGGTATCTAAATCGGGCAAAAACTATAATTTGGCCGCATATTAAACTGAAGCATTGATCTCCGCAGCCAATCACGGTAAGCAATATCGAGGATCAGCAAAAACATCGGCCCAGCAGAACGGCAAAAGCATGCTGTTCAGAACAGGTTGTCAATAAACATGAGCAGCTGTGCACACAAATGAGGCAGCTCTCCGAACTCTGATCAATAAGCGGCGCGCTGTGGCGGGCCTCAGCGACAGAGAAGCGCCTTACGACCGGTAAAGGTCCGCCTCTGTCACCTCAGCTCAGCGAGTCTGACGCCGACAAATATGGACAGGCGAGACAGGCCGGGTACTGCGCCCGGATGCCGGGAATGCCGATTGTCCTGAGACTGATGGAGCCGGTTTTCTGGCGTCCGGGTCACAGCGAGGATGATGTGAATTAAAAGCGTCTCCCTCGAGATGGCACAAAGCTGTGTAGGGCCACACCATTAGTGAGCGCACGGTCGAACGACTACAATGAACTTCACTCGCTTCTTGCTTCTACCTACTGGAGGATGAATCGAGATTCAAGGCCGAGTATGAGCCCGAGTAGCACCCAAAAAGTCACTGCTGTTTGCTGTTCGCAAACCTGACGTAATTTTCCCACCTTTAAAGTAGTTCACTTCGGAGTACGAGATTCACAACTCAACCATTTGGTCCAGTGCGTTTTGATTTATCTCATTCACCAATGTATGATAATGTGGTAAGGTCCCTCCCATTACCATTTCTACCCGGCGGTAAGACTCTCCCACTCACCATTTCTATCCGGCGGCGAGCACGGATCGTAGCTGCTGCCGGTGGATAGTGGCGACACGGCGAAAAGGGCCGCTGCCGCCGCCGAGCCCATGCTGCCGGGCGAGCTGGCCGAGCCGGGCGAGGCGCCGCGCGCGGGCGAGCCGGGCTGCGGCGGCGCCGCCGCGGCCGCCCGGGGGGACAGCGTGCCGGCCGCGAGTTGGCCGCGCCGCGCGCCCTGCACCAGCGCAGACACTGAGACGGTGGCCAGCGTGTGCGGTCGCTCACCGGACCAGCGCCGGCATCACACCCAGAGCCTGAGGGACGGAGGGATGGGGCGGTTAGAGTGCAACTCGGTGTCTGTATGGGGAGGTTGCAGATTTGAATACACTTCAAAACCTACAGGGGAGATGAGGGACCAGAGCAGCACCTCTTAATCTTGAACACAAACTGCATATAACTGCGACACTAAAAACAACAAAAAGCTCAGGACTGGTCAATGGATCTGGGAGCAAAAAAGTCCATGTCCATGTCTGGATCAAAATCCTCTTTTTCTTCACCAAACTTGCCTCGTTAAGACGTCTAATAGAGCTAAGTCCCGCCCTCAAAAGTGCATTTTCGGTGTAATTATCCTACAAAAACGGTGCAATCTCAGCACAAACACCTCACATCCAATTGTTTACTCGGGAGAACTCAGACGACAACGACAAACAGCACCTTCCCCGACCGGCCCACAGATGGCAGGGCGGTCGGCCACCCTGGGTCGGCCGGGCCGGCCGGTGGCGCCACCCAAGCGCCACCTAGCCGAATGGGGTCATCACGCCAGGGACGGCTGCTTGTCGGCGGGCGGACGACAGGGGCGGGGCGGGGGACGGGGAGGGCGGGGGCTTGCTACAATCGATGACGAGGGAAGGTCAGGGGCGACTGAAGGACGCGGCAGCCCGGCAGAGGACGGCGACCCCAACAGCGCTCTCAGCTCTGCCGCGGCAGAACGGGGCGACCATAGTGGGGCAGGGGTGAAAAATGCGCATTGAACCGACTGAGCATTGGAGAGCCATGCACGGCGGCTGTAGCTTTGGCCAGATGACTGATTGTACATACAGTTATCGCGGAGGCGTCGACTGCCGGAGAAAGAAAACAAAGGAGAGATTTAAGTGAAGCCGACACACTGAGGAAGACGATTTACAACTAACAACTTTCCAGAATTAGAATCATTCATCGCAGATACGAGACCCCAAGTGAGACTTTCAGCAGCTTGAAAAGCGTGTAGATTGTTTATATGGTCCCGTCCGCCGCTGCTCCTGTGTCAATGTATCCCAAAGTCATCCAAATTAAATCGTTCAGCATGCAGACGCCGCCTCCCAACCTAACCGCGGGACCTGTCGACCCCTGTATAGCCCACCCCTGTGACCCGGGGGCGTCGAGCTCCCTAACAGTACCTACCGGAGCTACTTAGATAGCAGTGTCGTCACCTGTTCCCCGACCGGGGTCACCAGGGACAGACCCACGGGGTAAGGTCGCGGGGCGCGAGGTCATGAGGTCGAACTCGACTCAAACCAGTGACGGCCAATGGAGACGGATGGAGCGACAGCCCAAAAGACGACGGAAATCGACGGCTTGTCACAGCACAGCCCTCTGCATTTTGCAAACTGATCAGAGTTATGAGTGCGTCCAAAGTCGACAGCATGACCCAGAAAATTAAGACGAACTCTTAGCACTTAGAAGAGAGAGAATACTTCAAAGTTCACCACGGACATCAAAATAAAACAAGACGGCAAAGGGTCATGATGGCCTCCTGTCAGCTTTGTGTTGACATCAACTCGAAGGTTATACCTACGTTACCGTCGCTACCAGACATGCTATGCGTATGCAGCCATTCATATTATCCCAGCAACAAAACTCTACAAAACGTGGTTGCTAGGGGACAACACCGTTCCCAGTTTCTGAACCACGCTCATGTGTTTCCTGGGAGGGTATTTCGGGCAGCCGTACGCGCCATCACAAGTTTCCCACGAGAGCGCTTCAGGGCTCACCAAAGTTAGCTGATCGCATCTCAAGTCACTCAAGCAGTCAGCCGAGTAAGCTTGATACCTACTCGACTGGTCAAACTGATACCAGACGGTTCCCTGAGTGGTGCTGACAAGAGTAGTCAGTAATTTCCACGGACCCAAAGACCTCGGCCACAGCTAACCTAAGACGCAGTTATTGGAGTGTATGGATCACGTACTGGCATGACACGCAACCATGATTACGATGATATATGATACAGCTAAGACGCAAGTAAAAATAACAAAGTATTACTTTGATTAATTCATAGCATGTGCCTACTAGTTATCAGCGGGGTACCGACTTAGGGTAACGCACTATAGTTTTATGTTCTGTTGCATGACTGAACATTGAACAATCCAATACCCCTGCCGGTGGCCTACTATAACTAGTTCGTTGTTTGTTTACAACACGAATGCACGATGCAGCACAGAGAACTCGGTATGTTTATTCTGGCGGCCATGCGATGAATAGCAGATTCCGTATGTCGTCCGTGGCATCATTTCCCATATCTCGACTACCCAGGCGACTGGCAGTCACCGAAGCACAGCAGAGCCAACTGTGGACCCAGCGAACACCTGACAATGAGCTCACGGCTCAGCCATGACGATTCACCCACCACAGGTGCTTTAGCTGCCCCCCCCCCCTCCCCTACCACCCCTGTCTGATGACGTCAGTGTACTCATTTATCGGACATGGGCGGCCGCAGTCGTCGCTCCACCCCCCCCCCCCCCCGTCTCCCTGGGAGGGGGGGGGGGCAGTGTGACCGCCGCCGACTGGGGGGGGGGGGTAGATCTAGGTCAGACACACCGACCGCGACGGGGGCCGCCGCCGCCGCCGCCGCTGCCGGAGTTGGATATGGTCTATGGATGAGGCCTATTGGGGATGGCGCGGGCAATGGCATATCAGTCTGAACTGGCGGAAGAATCTAACAAAGACACGCACCATTTTAACCTATGTAGCAGGGGCCCGGGAACGATTTTCAAGTTGGGGGGGCGAGCCTAAAATACCTGATATGATGCATATGAAGCAGTTGCGTCGTTAGGGGTCTAAGGGGACACGTACCCCCCCCCCCTCCCCACCCCCCACCCATCGGGTTCATAGGGACCCTCGGGTCCGAGAGGCCCTGCGGCGCCATTTGACCGCGCGCTGAGGGTTAACGATGGCCATATTTCGACTCAGAAGGGCCCCATAGGTCTCGTTAGAGCACCTCATGGGTCCTAAATAACCACACTAAGATCTCCACAAGGGCCCCACGCCGGCTTCTGAGGAAATCTTGCATATTTTAAGGGCTTCTCTGTGGTCTCCAAAGGCCCGTTACTGACCTCTGAGAGTTCTTACCGGCCTATGAGGGGCCAGTTCTAGGGGCATTTCCCGCCTGCGATGGTCACACACTCATTTTTCCGAGGGTCCCATAACGGCAACTAAGGGGGCCCTCATCGGCGCCTATGACGGCCCACACCGGTGTCTCTGAGCGTTTCACACACCCAACTCTGAGTGCCTATTAAAGCCCTATATCGGCGGCTCTGAGGACCCAACAGTCAACACCTGCGCATCTAAAGGCCACCGCTGGAAACTTTTGAGGGCCCCACACCGGTGACTCTGAGCCCTGAGGGCCCCACCGGCGTCTGACAGTACCATGCCGGTCTCTAAGGACCCCACAAGACTTCTTCTGCCGGCCTAAGGGCCCCGTGCCGGTCACTGAGAACCCCCTGTTGGCTTGAGTAGATGGTTCGCGTCAGCAGCTCTAAAGACCCCACACCCGTCTGTAACGGCTCCACACCAGCGTCTATGAGGGCCCAGACTCCAGAGCAACGCCTGTAAGGACCCTCACCGGCGCCTCTGAGAGAATCGATCTGAGCGCCCGAACCGGCACTTGCATGGCGGCCCCATACCAGTGCCTCTAAAGGCCCCTTACCGGCGGCTATGAGGGCCCTATACGCCGGTGATTCTGAGGGTGCTACCGATAACCGAAGGCATCACACAAGCCCTTAGTGTCGCTGAGCTTTAATCCCATAGGTACCGGCCTTCCGAGGGCGCCACGTCAGTGCTGAATGCACTCATTGCCCCACACCCCTCCCTCACACCCGGAGCGGGTAAACTGTGTTATACCTATATTATAATTTATAGCAACGATTTTACCACCGTTGTACGTTATGTATTTCTCAAAGTTGACTCAAAATGGTCTAGTATAAATCTGGCCTGCCAAACTCATGGCCAAGGCCAGGCCCAAACCAAAGCGGGATGACAATAGCAGATGTTGTGAAATCGATACTGTATCAGCAGAAACCATTCAGATGGCCAGGAAAATGCCGTGTGATGATGTTTTTTTTTTTTTTTACGCCGCCACCCATTAATAGGTGACCAGGAGTGCCCCCACCCTCGAACCCAGCGACACACAGTACCCTTACGTTAACACCAGAGAAAAAAAAAACAAACAATGTCGCGGCACTCCCAGCTAAGAAATGGAAAAGAAATAAAAAGAAGACAAGAAGGGAGCGAGGATGTAGGTATGGTATAATCATAAGACAGAAAGTAGTCAATGAGCTCATAAGTCATTGACTGACCCCCCACTACAATCCCCAATAAAAAGGTTAAAGTGATCATGGGAGACCCAGCCATGCAGAGAATTTAACATTTATACAATTTTCTGAGTAATATGCAAAATAATATATGCATACATTATCTGGTCATTTTAGCAGTTTGCTATTGCTGGAGCCAAGTGAGACCCCGCAGCTAAGCAAAGCTTGTTGCCGCTCGGTCTCACCGGTTCCAGCGATGGTTATTGGGTGATATTTGATACCACAATAATACACCGTAGGACGTCAATACAAAACACTTACAT